>NC_134409.1:23723609-24023609 GCF_038048845.1 Mixophyes fleayi | reverse complement strand
TTCTTCCATCTAAAGGAACGAAGAGACGGCCTGGATGTATTTGCCACATACTGTCTAACATATGTTTACAAGGACGAAAGGTTTGGGTCTCATTAAGGAGACCTCTTGTGCTTCATCCTCTCGTGAGAATGAAGCACGAAAAGATCTTCTACAATCTAGCGGAAAATAATGGAATTGACCTGTGTGTTTGTAGATCATGAAAAAGATAAATCACCTTCAAAAGTTTTAGACTGCTGCCCAGGGACGCAGCCAAAGTGCTCTACTAACCACAGCTGTTACAGTTACACCTCTGGCAGAAAGCCTGATCGGATCCAGTGATGTCACATAGAAGAAATAAATTCTTACTGTCATCTTTTCCATATTCTTCAACAAGTGTTGTCTACTTTATTTTTCTTGAATGTCCTTATACAGATTATCCAATTAGATTGCCCAGGAGCCTGAAGAAATGTCCTCTCCAGATTAAAGCACCAGCCTGGAGGCGATGAGGTTTTTAAAATATTTTTCCATTTTTACATCCATTGGGGCTCTTAATGGACCTTCTAATGGAATAGCAATTTTTACCATAAGAATCCCACAGAGAGAAAGAAAACTGCCAGGGCTGTAGCTCCATCACTTTTCCTCAACCATAAACCGCTGTGGTTAGAACATATATGATCACAAATGATACATATCTATGAATAAGAACAATCTAGCATTTGCAGCCGGTACACAACACTTTTATTATAGCAGGCACACAGTCCTGACAACAGGGACTGAACCTGGTCTATTGTTTGATCAAGTTCCATTGTTTGAAAGCAGGAGCTCCCCCTTTCTCCTATCTACTTTAATGTTATTTATTACCTGCTGGTCAATAATTAAAAAGTGGCACCTTTGTTTAAAAGAGGGGACTTTTTCATTATATAAGATGGACCCCTTCCAGATCCAAAGTGTGGAGTTTGTGTGTTCTCCCTGTGTTTGCGTGGGTTTCCTCCGGGTGCTCCGGTTTCCTCCCACACTCCAAAAACATACTGGTAGGTTAATTGGCTGCTCTCAAATTGACGTGTGTGTTAGGGAATTTAGACCGTAAGCTCTATTGAGGCAGGGACAGATCTGAGTGAGTTCTCTGTACAGCGCTGCGGAATTAGTGGCGCTATATAAATAAAATGATAATGATGATGATGAAGGTAGAAAGATACAAATTTACAACTTTCCTGTTACTTTTGTTTAGTGCTTAAAAAAGTATCCACACCAAAATCATTCTTCCTACTGATCCTGACCAGTACCAGCTAGGAGAAGGGCCATATTCTATGCACCGGGGTAATCCATAATCTCCCAGCAATGTCTGAAGCAGTCATGGAATAATCTGCTGATTGGCATGTATGGACATTATGGTGTGAGGATATAGGTACAAACACACCAAATTTATTATAATAAAGCAAAGGTAGAAGTGGACACTGAATGTCACGCCGGGCCATAATCACAGATATATCAGTTTATCTTTACACTTAAAATACCAAGTGTGTCATGTAAAACCTGTCCCCAGTTCGTGGTTCATGGATCTTCAATCAGCAGCGTATCCTATAGACTTTTTTGTCTGAAAAATACTTTGTACTGAAAGGACATTGCTTCACGAAAATTAAAAAGGAAGGTGTTCCAGCTTTCACACGAAGTCTGTGGAGACACAAAAAAATAATAATGTAAAAACATAACAAGGATTAATTTACCAAGTCAGTTCAGGCTCAATAACGCCAGTTTTAAAAGGACAACTAAACCTACATGGTAAGTTGTTTATATAAAAGAGCTATTAATGCATTTAGATATCAGACTATTAGATGCTGCAATCTGCAATGTCTTTCAATATTCATAAGACAGGGAGGCTGATGTGTATAGGAAAATCATCTTTACCCACAATCAGAACTTTATTTCAAATATACTCTGTAAATATTTCCAACTTTATAATCTCCTGAAAAATTTATAATTATGTTTATTACTCACATAACAGCTATTTTACATAAACCAGGGCGGACACGTGGCAGATAGCCAATGCATCTGCAGCAATGACTGCTGCTCCTAACGTTTATTTTCCTTGAGGACAGTGAATTTACATATTATCCGTCTCCTTAGAAGATCCCGCTGGGCTCTCACATTTCACCAATTGGCTCATGTACTCTATTTTGTGCGGCCCGATAAAGACACCAACCAGTATTATACACTAGGGGGCAGCATAGACTGCACTCCCTAGATCCAGGGAAACAGACTGTGATGATGGAAGTCTCACCGGCTGTGCTGTAAGGTCTGCAGCAGGGTGTTGTCTGTTTTCACCTGGTGAAAGGACGGAGATTTTTCATCCTCAAAGTAAACCTGCACAGCAAGATACAGGATTATTTAGGGACACACAAAGCAATGTATTCAACAAACAGCTGTAGGAGAGCATGGACAGACCAAGACAAAGTTATCTGAAGGTGGAATACAACTTTAACTGGTTGTGCCGAGAAAGAAGTGAAACATTTTTAAAAGGTCTCAGTGAAGAAGTCTGAGTGTTCCCTCTATGCTGTCCGCATTGTACTGACCTCCAGATTGTGCGCCAGGTATTTTCTCTCTGTATCCCATGGCGGCAAATCCTGAGCAAACATTTCACTCAAATGATCAATAAACCTATAAATGCAGAGAGACTATGAGGAAGCAGAATATCCCATTAACACCCAGAACACCCCAAATCTGATCTACAGAAGCAGCAACAGTTAGTTTTGTAAATTAGACCCGAGTCAAGAAGTGGTTTTCAAAGAGCAGAGAAATAAACAAATAGCCTTTCCCTCTTTACATTACCCAATATCATATTATGTATATGTGTATAATATATATGTATATTGTGTAAGATATTAGACGTCTCTCGGAGTCTATAAACAGATATATATGGCTGCGCCCCTTGTGATTTGTACTATCCTAATTATTTACAGCAACAGGTTATGTTACTAGTCATATTACAAATGTAATATCTCAGGGTTTTTAGGTCAGGTTGCAGGAACGTGGGGAGTCCAGTAATGTCCTCCTCTTATTTATGACCATCATTGTGCTGCCCACCAGCAACGGAACAGGAAAGTCTGAATTATGGAGCCCAGGTAATCTTATGGGACCAGGTAACACTTAGGATATTCCTTTTAATTCTGGATTTTGAGCGGAATTATCCTGTAATCCAGAATACTTATTTCCCTACATAGCAGAATCTTGATCCAGCTGGATTAGCAGGATCAGAGGCTATACGCTCCTGACTTATTGCTTTCGACATTGAAGAGCATGGGACTGAAACTAGGCTGAGAACTTCATGTGACCTAGGAGTTACTTATAACACACCCAGTAACTACTACTACTAAGGGGGTGAAGCATGATATCTACCTGGAGTCCTCTTGAAAGGCAGAGATGAAGTCTGTCTGACTGTGCTCCGGATACAAGAACAACACTGGCCAAGTAAGACGACCACCTTCATCCAAACGCACGTGTGCTCCGGTCACGTTCTCTGAGCTGGAGATACCGTCTAGTGACCCTCCGGATGTCTCCTCTTCTTCCTCACTCCTCTCATCGAGTAACTTTATTCCTCGATCCTACAATAAAGTACAGCAGGATTTCAATAAACATTGTGTTTAGTCAAATAAAGGGCAAGAGAAGGCGACAGCAGGAGGCCATTAGTGTAGCAGGTTACGGTGGCAAGATGAGCGATCGGTCCGAGCAGGTACTGAGGACACTGTGGTATGGGGGGGGGGGGGGGGGGGGGGGGTAGGAGAGGACATTGCAGGATAGAGATGAGGTTGGGCAAATCAGTACAAGCTTAAAGTTTTGCTGGTTATCTTGAAAGCTTTTCTTTTAAAAGTGATACGGATGTGGCCAACACAGGAAACAAGCTACTAGTACATGTCATCCATCCCCATACCAATCGGGTTTAATGTGATATAGATACAAGTATCATTTGTAAAACAATACAAATGGAAGCCCTGGGTATGCGTTTCATTATGTTGCATAGCTTACTACACTGCTGTAAATTAGAAAGGTAGTACAATGGACATAGATAAACCACATATATTTAATGGGAAGAATTTCGTGTAAGTAGCCAAATGAAGGATAATGAAAAGAAATTCTGAGCAGCAAAAGTTTTAAGCTCTAGAACTTTACAGTTAAATATCACTCCTCCTACAACCAGCTTCCATCGCTTCTCTATTCACAACATGTCTCAGATACTTGCCTGAATCGCACGGAGAAGAGCGTCCTTTTCTGCCTGATTCTTCTTCTCAGCCTGTCTCATCTTCCTGACATCTCGTTCTGCCGCTCTCTGTAAGTGGAACATACATTTTATTTTCTACACTCCGTATTATTATTATTAATAATATATTTGGTGACCAGCCTCCGCCACTTCTTTCTTGGTTTCTGTTCCCTCAGTTTATTTATTTATAAAAGTCACCAATGTGGAGATGTCCGATTTGACTTACACAGGGTGACCCCTACAGCGCTGTAGTCCAGTCGAGAAGTTAATAATATATCACCCTCTGTTGAAGGAGGTTTATGGGAAGCCGTGATTCATCTGGGGACCTGGGGCTCTGACTAGTGAGAGAATTAAGGACACAGCCTTTATCCTGGAAGACTTGCGCCTGTTGACACCAGACACCAATGAGGAGCTAGTGTAAGGACGGAGTGTGGTCCGACATCCAAAAGGAGAGAACCACTCATCACCGTATAACAGGGATGCACCCTGGAATAGTACACAGTCCTTGCTTGGGAATTTGCCAGAGCAGGGTAAAGAAGATGGGTGCACAATAAACAGGGGCAACCTAGGTGCCAGTTAAAATAATAAAATCAGATGTAAAACAGGCCTAGGTGCACTTCCAAAGGACATTAAGCTAGACTGGATAGCTTGTGTCATACCAGGGGGTTAAGGCATTTAGGAGTCAACTGATCCTTAGTGTCTAACCTCCAAGAGCCAGGGCTGATACCCAATGCTCCTGTTTCTCACAATGCACCATCAAGAGTAATATATATTTTGTAAGAGAAAAACCAATGTAAAAAGACAAGTTGGTGGCTCTACAGGGAATGGCCGAGTGAAAGTGTGGAGGGTTGGAAAACTCTTTAGTGAGGATAGTATATAGAAGAAGGTAGGAAAAGACAGATGTGTTTTCCATGATTAGTTGCAGGGTGAGAATGTGGAAGAGAGACTGATGGAGAGAAGTAGAGAAGTGCAGCTCTAGAGAAGTATTGGAGACGAATGTCAGAGGAGAGGTAACAACCACCAGTTATATTTTGTCTGCATGTTATTTCTAAACTGAAATATTGATTTAGTATTAAATGTACAACTGCTTTTTTTATGTATAAACCTGAATTAGTAACGACAGCCCATCCGTTAGATTACACACACCCCTTTCTTACATGGAGTTTATCTGCTTTTGTCCTTGTTTCTAATAGTTTCTTGTCGCTTGGAGTGATCCGTAAACCTTCATCGCACCACTTCAAAGCTTCTGAATATTTCTTTACTTCCATATAGCATAGAGCCCCTGAAAAAGACAATCTTCAGCCTAGTGTCTCAGTATCCCAGAGAGAATACATAGGATTATGTCACCAGAGAATCACACTTCATAAAGACCCATCGCCTAGTACATATAATCCAACTGGTTGTTATGGTTACAGCACAGTGATGCATATTTCCAGGTGTGATTTGGAAGCTTTTGCAGGTCTTGTCAGTTTTTGAAAATACATTTACAAGGTTTCATTATGCTGCAGTTTTCTTTTACGAACAGTGATCACTCATCTGTTATGTGGTATATTGCAAATGGGAATATTCTCAATATTACATATTTTACATTAGCAGACAACCTTCCATAATGTTACCTGTAGCCCCATGTGAAGGTATTATCACATGGATTTGTACATCAGGGAGATATCTAGAAATGGCCAGACAGGATGCAGACATTTGGACAACCCTTCCTTAAATAAACACCCCACCCCCCACTTATAGGTAATCCCTCCATAACCACAATCTGGAAGTCAGCTAGTGCAGAAGAGGGGATCATAACAATTAGTCCATAGCTCCTCTATGGAGCTCAACTGCATATTCATTTCCTTTAAAATTGTGTCATTATCCAAGTGTGTCTGGATAATATTGACAATAACCAGGGTTTAATATGCAGCACTGCTTCAGTTGTAAAAACGACTATGTAAGAGTGACAATTTGTGACCACTGATAAACCTTTTGTATGGCATATATTTGATCACAGTGTAATGTTCCACCAACTGTTAGCAGATAAAGTATAGAATTACCTCGAATCACTGCCTTTAAGTGGTCTGGTTTGTGCTTTCTTGCAGCAATTGCATCATTTAGGGATGAACGATAGTTACCTGGGAGAACAAAACGTTATTATTGCATTTTATGGCCTTTTGTTTTTCAGCTGGTACTTTTATCTAGTTTCCCCCCTAGCTCTTGTTACAACTGACAGAGGGTTCTGCCACACAACCTGTTACATAAAATAATTTGGTGTTAAGAACTCTATTATGGTGGAAAAAGTCACTATTAAAGTTTCATACACCTGCATTAACCCCAAACGACCACAAGGGGGCAATCCAAGTACTAATAGTTTAGAGATTTAAAACGCATGTTGCAGCCAAGTAATTAACACAAGTAAAAAATTGCATTCCATGGCTTTATAACAATGTACAGGTATACCGATTTACAACATAAGAATCATAGGTTCTATGAAAAAGGTGACAAAGTGCACACCCTCCCTGTTAGCTAATAAACTCGGGAGGAAAACAGTCAAAGATAGGGATGATCACCATCCGCTATTTATAGCAGCGCTGTACAGAGAACTCACATCAGTCCCTGCCGCACTGGAGCTTACAGTCTAAATCCCCTTACATATTTGCACACCGAGAGAGACTAAGATCAATTTAATAGCAGCCAATTAACCTACTAGTATGTTTTTGATAGTGTGGAAGGAAACCGGAGCACCCGGAGGATAAAGTCGATTCTCCCTTTACTTACAGCAGTATAAATGCCCTTCATTATTTTTCCAGTATATGCTCTATTGTAGAGACCTTTTAAAGGCCGGTTATCTATGCAAACTATGTTCTGAGCGACTACCAGAAGTAAAATAATTTTATGAATAGACACACTGCAGTACTCATGAGTCTGCAGACTTCCGTGCCATCCTATATGAATTATAAGCATCTCTGGGCAACATCTGACTCCTCCCACCATTATCTTTTATAGGCTGTGCTTTTACATGCTCTTACCTAAATAAAACTGGGCTGCAGCTCTGTTGGTGTACAGCACGGCCGTCAGCTCCGGGTCCTCGCAGTTCTTCTTAATGCCTTCTGTATAGGCAATGATGGCTTTCTTGTAATTCTTCTCTTTAAAGAACTCATTTCCCTCCTCCTTATAGTTTGTGGCTTGCTCTGTTGGAGGATCACCGGCAATGAGTGGGTAGAAAACATCAGACGGACAAGAACAGGTCACTCTCAAATAAAAGAACCTAAATTATTGTGCGAGTAGTAAAGAAATATTTTCTTACTGATAGAAGCTATGGACAATCATTAGTTGTGCAAGTGCCTCACTGGACCACCTGGATGAATCCAAGTGTACCTCAATTCTTAAAGGCAATATGATAACTGGAACACACCACAAAAGTTGACGCAACCCACAGTAACCAATCAGATTTAACTGCTACAGTTTAGAAAATGATAGCAGACCTCTGATTGGCTGCTGAATGTTACAGGACCTTTCAGTTTTAATAACGTTTCATAGTGCGTTCTGCGTTTCTTCCTGAAACGTGGCTGGATCATGTGAGTTTCCAGATGCTCCAAATTCTCCCCAATACAGGTCCTGTTCTTCCACTTACTATAAGCTAGCCCGTACTTGCCAACTCTCCCGGAATGTCCGGAAGACTCCCGAAATTCAGGAAGGTCTCCTGGACTTCCCGGGAGAGCAAGCAAGTATCCCGCATACTGCAACTTACTCGTCAAAATGACATGATCCGTGGTGAATCGCGTCATTTTGGCCCTGCGACAAAAACAGCATTTTGTCACGGGGCGGGGCCGAAATGATGCAATTGACCACGCCCCGCACTCCAACAACGCCCCCCACCTGCCCAGGATCTCCCGGAATTTACTTTTCAAAGGTTGGCAAGCATCAGCTAGCCCAGTAATAAACGACTACTGGAAACACATGGCAGTCCGATCACATGGGGCTTTAAAATATGCTCATTGGAGATGCAAGGGTATCTGGCCCGATGAAGATTCTAATAAACGAGCTCTGGTAATATACAAGTTGGTGCCTCACTGCTAGCGGTGTCCTGATGTGGCTGGACTGCCAGCAGCCATTTGTATGGGCTGAATCCCTATTCATGAAAATACAGCCTATCAATGTACTCGGAACCAGTGACGTCACTTACACTCATTGAGGTCACTGGTTCATACTGAATCAATACACTAAATAATGATTCAGCCCAAAAAATGGCTGCCCCCACGTCATTCAGCTCGTTCGTACAATGACCCCTTATACATAGAGGAGATGTACATATGTGAGATCCAAGTGTGTAGCTCCCTCTAGTGTTGTAATAATGCAATCATTTAGTTTTTACCTAATAGTAGCCAGTTGCTTAATTACACATGGAGCGCACAAAGCGTAAGTGTGTTCTGTGTCTTATATATAACATGTCAAATTGTTTATGTTGGTTTTTTTTTTCTTTTCTATTAGGTAATATTGTGTTGTCTTATGTATAATCTATTCATGCAGGGAGAGGGCTGTATTTAGACATGATCTAGGTGTTACAAGTGAATACACCCTAAATTAGTGATCGTGCCTTATACATGTCTATGTTCCTCTATCAAACACCCCTTTCTTATTATTTTTATCAGAAATCTACCTTAAAACAATGAGGTGTAACAACTTCAGTCAGCAAGACTATGAGAAACCATGTGTAATGAAACAGTAATTGCTATTAACAGCCTGAACACCATATTGAAAATACACGCTTTAAGAAAAATCTAAAATAGGACTAGATTTAAAGAATGCGGCAGAACAATTTTCCAACCTTATATCTAAGCTTATAATGGAAAGCATAGCTAATGTCTAAAAACCACGTTAATAGAGCATATTTAAAATGTAGACATGCTGTATACATTATTTCACATGTTAGTGCAGTCAGAGAATGGGTCGTGTTTCCTGTATGTTAGACATGCAAGAGGGAGGAGAGCAATATATTATAGGCGGATCTGTGATTAACACACACGTATTCATTTAGTGAGAAAACATCCAAAGTTATTTGACAAGACACATGCAGCTTGTAAGGACAACAATAGGAGGAACATTATATGACAATTATATTGTCTCAGTTGTTATAGAAGAGTGAGTAAGATGTCTAACAAAAGGAAAGCTGTAAATGATGCATGTATGTATGTAAATATATATATATATATATATATATATATATATATATATATATATATATATACACACACACACACACACACACACACACTAAGAGCTGCAGTGCTCTGTGCCATATATATTTGATCCCACAAATGAGAGGAGAGTAGAAACTTTCTCTTCATCTTCCTACTCTACCTCCTGTCCTCTTGATCCCATTCCCTCACAAATTGGTAGGTCCCCGTCTCCTGTGCTTATTCCACCTCTAACTAAAATCTGTAATCTCTCTCTCTTAGGTTACCCTATTGCCACCCTCTACACAGCTAACACAAGACAACAACCCTCTGACCAACATTCCTGTGTGACTGATCACACAGCCCACTAAATACCTTTTACCTTTGCATTCTAGCTGGTCCAATGTGCAATATGATGTAGCACATGCCCTTGTGTTTCAAACTCCCATTGTCCCATAGATTGTAAGCTTGTGAGCAGGGCCATCTTAAATCTCTGTCTGTATGTATTACCCAGTATTGTCTTATAAATGTTTGTTCCCAATTGTAAAGCGCTATGGAATTTGCTGGCGCTATATAAATAAATGTTGATTATAATACCTTTAGGATCACCATCATACAGCATAGACTGAATGCAGGCTAACTCTGGTGCTTTCTCTGGGTCAATTTCATCTGGTGCTTTCTTCATAAACATAGGGATATTGTCAAACTCCTAAAATGTAACCAGAAAATGTATTTTATAATCTCACAGGAAACAAGTTCATATTACATGTGTTTCAAAAGCAGTGTGTACTATAACCGTGCTCCCGTTAACCCCACCAGTACTGCTAAAAAGTTACTCTGCTAAGTGGACAGCAGGTAGGTCATCTGATGCAGTGCTGTAAATGAAGGATTGTACGTGAATGAAAGCCACATACTGCAGATATAATCTGCACAGACACACCCTAATTGCCTGCCAGATAGTTCTCATTGGTCTGGAACAGGCATAGAGGTGGGAGTGCAGGCTGAAAATGTAATAATTCACACCTTAGCCTCATGAGCAGTGATGTCACAGCAAGCATAACCGACATTCTCTGCCTTGTCATTTGAGCTTTTTGTCCTATATCAGCACTCTTGGTCACTGTAAACAATCTATAGGATCTGTAGTTTGTAATGAAAGTGGGAGGACATTTTCCATCACTTTTTAATAGATGCTGCTTTTTCTTTACTTCAATAGTGATTATTTAATTTTTAAATAAATATACATAAGGTGCAATTGTGCAGATAGTAGTATATGTATATACATTTAATACATAAATGAGCATGTTCAAGAATAACGTACAATTGTGTGATATAGACAATAATATTCATGACATTCAATGCATGAATTTCAGAGGTAACAAAGAGTCTTACCTCCTCCCATCTATCCTCACTAAATGCTCCTTTGTACTTCTCTGTTTGGAATTTATCCATAAATTGGTCCATGACCTCATCTTCCTCTGGAGACTTGGGATCCATGAATGCAGTCCTTGCCACTGATCCTGTACAACATTAAAGTAATAATGGTTTGAAAATGCACTGACAGCAACTAAGCTATGTGATGTACTATGAGCTTTCAAAAGCAAAAAACACCTTTAGTACAACTATAAAAAAAAAAAAAAAAAAATCACTTCAATCAAAACAAAAATTATTTGGTCAAATGTAATAAGAGAAAATTTAATATAGGAGGGCATAGAGAAAATATGTCTAAATCACACAGAATTTTTCTATTTAACCAAACATAATAAATAATGAAAAAGGGAAGGTTTAACAGACATAGGTTTAACAAAGGTGGATTACATATCTGACCACCTTGTAATCAGTTGCGTGCAATATTTTACAATAATACTACTCAAATACAGACAAACCATAATAAATATTAATAAGAAGTGAATGGAGTAAAGACTAATAATTTAAAGCTTAGGACTGTACAAAAGTGAAATATTATGGAGATGACAGGCCATAGCTTTAATAGAACTGATTGGACACAGGTGGAAGCATTAAAAGCATACTTAAAATATTATTTTACACTATCGATGCTCACCTGTTTTTCTACTCAGAATTCAGTAATACCTGAGGGTTACTAGCAATGAAAATAGCCAACACAGTATTAGATGTTTTCCTGGGCTATGACTAGTGCAGTAAAAAAACAAAACACATTTCACAAGAAAACCAAGGATAGTTTGTGTCTTACGTGGAGTAAATTAAAAGGAAAATTACTTAGGTAGACGGAAACTGTGTACAGTTCCAAAGACCAGTAAGTCAAAGTATGGGGACTATTCATGTTACAAAACTATGTTCTAAACCATAGGTAGTTAAGCTAGAAGTCTACAACTGTTGTGGAACTATAAGTACCAGCATGAGCTGTCAGATTTGGGCAACTGGAGAGTCACAGTATACAGTCTGTAGCTATAATAACCTGTCTCAGATGCTTCTGTTCTTTAGTCCTCAGTCTTTATTCCTCTACCGCAGTACCCACCACGTTTCCAGCTGTAGGACCTGGTTTCTCACATGTTCCAAGTGTGCACCGCGCTATTCCTTCCCCCAGTCTGCTTCCGGTCAGACTTCCGGGTTTTTTTTACCCTTGGATTTTTTTTTTACTGAAATCTGTAATAGAGTCCGTGGTAAGTATAACCGAGCTGGGAGAAGGGATGGGGTCTCTCAGTCGGTGCCATAGGGTTATATCACAAGTAAAGGTAACGAGATGTATCTGTCACCTGCTATAACCTGCTGCTGCTCACATGGCTGACGAGTCAACATGATCCATTCTACAACAGGATAATACAATATCCTGCTGCCATTTGCAGCGAAGGTTATTGCAATCGGTAAGTATGTGAGGGAATCAGGGAAAGAACATTCAACTGCAGAAATGGGTGATTTAAAAGTTTGATTCGACTGTCTGTATAATGCAAATTTGTGTCTGAAGTTTTCCAAATCATGTAGGAATGCAAGGAAACCGTGTAATTTCAATAGCATAACTTGGGTCATGATGTGCAATGCACCATAGTTGCAAATTTTCTGATTTTCATAGTTTCTTATACAGTATTTAAAGTTGTTGTTTTTTTGTCTTTTAACAGCACGGTACTTGTTTATTTGCTGTATATGCAATTTCCCATATCTGTCCTCGTTATGCTATAACTAAGGAAAATTTTTAGAATAAAATAATATTTGTGTCATGTCAGACGTACATGGATGTAACGGTATTAACATTTTGTTAAGGGTTTCATACAAACTAGAATTGTGAGTCTATTGAGCTAAGTATTGTGTATTCTGCAGGACAACAGTAGGAACCAGTTATGTTGTATTTTTTACTGTCCATAAATTTACTGTGCATCTGTAAAAATAATCAAAGTTATGGTGTATTCTACAGGGCAGGCATAGGAGCCACTTATAGTGTATTTTGCAAGCCAGCATTAGGAGCCAGTTATGGTGCATTCTGCAGAGCAGCTAATAGGCACCAGTTATGGTGTATTCTGCAGAGCAGTTAATAGGAGCCAGTTGTGGTGTATTGTGCAGAGCAGCTAATAGGAGCCACTTGTGGTGTATTGTGCAGAGCAGCTAATAGGAGCCAGTTGTGGTGTATTGTGCAGAGCAGCTAATAGGATCCAGTTCTGGTGTATTCTGCAGAGCAGTTAATAGGAGCCAGTTGTGGTGTATTCTGCAGATCAGCTAATAACAGCTAGTAATGGTTTATTCTACAGGGCAAAAGTAGGAACCAGTTATGGTGTATTTTGCAGGGCAACAGTAGGAGCTGATTATGGACTATTGTACAGGGCAGCTAATAGGAACCAGTTATGGTGTATTTTGCAGGGCAACAGTAGGAGCTGATTATGAACTATTGTACAGGGCAGCTAATAGGAACCAGTTATGGTGTTTTCTACAGGGCAAAAGTAGGAACCAGTTATAGTGTATTCTACAGGGCAACAGTAGGAGCTGATTGTGGTGTATTTTGCAGGGCAGCTAATAGAAGCCAGTTATGGTGTATTCTACAGGGCAAAAGTAGGAGCCAGTTATGGTGTATTTTGCAGGGCAACAGTAGGAGCTAATTATGGTATATTTTAAATTATTGGATAGGAACATATTCTTGCAGCAGAGTGGTGAGCTAGTGGTGACAGTCTCCTCTGTCAAATAAATAAGGATTCTGGCACACTAATTGATGCAAAAGATCTAAGTGGTTATGCTATCGCAAGGTTTCTGTGTTATCAAAACACATTATTCAATTTCTGAATTGTGCTCTGACACAGACTACGTTTTCTAAAACATTTATATTATTTTCATTTCAGTACAAAAAACACTGTGTTACATGAAGATCCCTTTTTCAGTTTTCATTATATTTGCCTCATTTAACACTTGGGTAGATGTAACACATTTGTCTTTGTTGTTTGCCCATAGACACTATTTTGGTAGCATTGTGTCCAGCGCCATACATTATTTCCTAGTAGCTTCTTGCATTTTAGATAAATATGCAATTTGAGTGTTTCTTTTTAGAAGATAATAGCTCTTAGCAACAACTTGACGGGATTAATGGTGCCACACCTTCCGTGTGCTGTCTGGCTATGCCCTACTATCAGTAACATAGCTGTAGTGCATTGTGAATTGCAATAGAAATACAGGCTAGGTCATGGTGGACAACTGTCCGTAAATTTAGTGTGAATCCGTAAAAATAATCAAAATGCCCTGTTCTTGAAATATTATGCATAGACTTTTCAAATTAATGATGGTGACTTAGATATATCTTTTGTTTCATTTTCATTTGCCAAACCCTGTAAAAAGTAACTACTGCCCTCTTTATGACCCTCCATGCTGCAAATAGTGGGAACCTCAACTCCCTCTGTTTATCTGAAGCCAGCGCTGTGCAGAACTAAATTGGTCTAGTACTCTTCAAGTTTCGTAGAGTTTCCCAAATCAGCTACTGGATTCAGCCCTCCTGCACTATGAGCTTACAGCGTGAAGTGGCGCCTGTGTTCAGCTAACAGGCAGGGAGGTCGTGGGGATTGCGATGGGGAAGGACTCCTACCATATTTGTTACAATGGGGCATACAGGCTGTAGTGAGGGTGGTATTTAAAAATATTTTTGATTTGTAGTATAGGACAAGCTCTTTTGGAGTCTTTTGTTGTCCATACTGGTAATAGCAGATCTGTTTTCTGACTGTTAATTGCATCGCCAGAGCAGTGAAATTTATGTTGGGTGAATTATGCAACTGCCACAAATATTATTTTAATCACAAAAACTTAATTACATTTTTCTATTGCATTTGTCAAGATGAAGAAACTTGTTTTCGTTTAAACTAATTCTTTAGAATATTCAACATGACATGTTTTTGGGTAAGCTCTATATTATCATCATATATTTATATAGCGCCACTAATTCTGCAGCGCTGTACAGAGAACTCACTCGCATCAGTCACTGCCCATTGGAGCTTACAGTCTAAATTCCCCAACACATACACACACACAGACCCAGAGAGGCTAAGGTCAATTTAATAGCAGCCAATTAATCTACTAGTATGTTTTTCAGTTCATGAAAGTTGCTAAAGAAAACGCTGCCTAAGGAGATTCAGTTCAGCGCAAGGTGTCTCCGAAACGTCTGCAGAGACCGATACTATGGCTGGAATCTCCACTCATTTTTCCTTGCACTCTATAGATTGCTACCATAATTTCCAATGTTTGCGCCCACCTCGCCGGCAATTGAATCTCCCCCTAAATGTGTATGTTCCTCAATACCCTCACTTCATAAAGCCCGCGTACCATTCAGAAGTTAGTAACTACGGAACTCCTGTAATTTAAATGATACACTTTGAGGGGGTGGAGTTTACTTTTGTTGTTCCTGACATCATATTTCATATGCTTTCATCATTTTTGTTTGTCTATACTCAGAGTACCATCTTCATCTTCTGCTGCTAGTCTTGATGTACCCATTTTAAAGTAGGCGGGATAGAACATCATACAGCCAATCAGATCATTAAAAATTTCACAACGGTACAGGTTATTTCAGGATATGGCTGTTCTGGTCTTATGGGAGACAGTGACCGATCAGCTCTAGTGATCGCATTAGTGAGGACAGGGGCAGTGTCATGACGTGAGGAGGGCAATGGAGGGAACTAGGAAACCACTGACTAAGATAGTGGGAGGGATAGGGTCCTCCAACCACATACAGTAAATTTGTAATGTGAGGCTCTGTTATTTCAATGCAGAAACAACCTTTATCTACTATATAAATGCCTAGTGGCGTGTGTGAAAAAAAAAAAACAAGCTGCAGTGCCACCTGCTGGGCAGAGTTATACACTGACCTATATATTTCTTGAAGGAGAAGTGACAGTTGGGAGTGGTTGGTGGTTGCCGGGGGTGACCCTTGGGGAGTTTTTAACACCTTAAGTAGCTTGATGAAGATGAAGGATGAGGTGATGGAGAAAAATGATGAGGTGGTGACATGTGGACAAAACCACGTTAAAAAAGGGCGCTTGCGTCGGGAAGTAACGCTCTTCCCCTGAGGAAGCCTGGGCTAGGCCCAAATGCATGACAAGAACCTTTTTAACACCTTAAGTAGCTTGATTTGACTAGAATGCATGAGTATCATGCACGGGTTAACTTGTATGAAATATTTATATATTTAACTTTTCTTTTCCTTTCTGTAGTATCGGCAGCTCTCTGTCCGGAGAAATCCCAATATGTTCTTAAAAATGTAAAAATGCAGATTGCTTAAAACAATAGACATTTTATTGGTCACTTTCTATTTACTATTTTTTTTAATATGCAGTGCTGATCCAATCACAAACTATATATATATATAGATAGATAGATTATAGATATATATAAATGACTACATTACAAGTACAAAAGGAACACCTTACTAAGCCATGCCCACTTTTTTGCATCTTCAGAATAAAAAGTGGTGATCTAAAGTTGTAGAATAAAGGAGGATCATGAGGACAGACTAAAGCATAATTTATATTCTTCTTCCTTTATATAATACTGTACTTTCCTTTGTATGGACGAAGGTGGTGTTGGGGGTGTGTTATTCCTGAACTCTTTTTATTCAAGTTATACATTTTTGCTGCATTATAGATATGGTCACTTTATTTAGTTTCATTTAATGTTCTTTCATTGAAAGTTCTTGCAAAATTACATTGGGAAAATTATTTTTTATTACATATTCGGGTTGTTCTGAAATGTTGCAATAATTAAAGGGAGATGATTTGGACAACCCTTTGAAATATACAAAAAAAATAAATATCGAAGGTTTTATTATGTGGTTGTTAAGAACATTTTATTAGGTTAAATACTTTTGGGAGCTGACACCATTCACTTATACACTGTCTTGTGCTTGTCTTCCCAGTAGGGTTTGGGATGGTGAGACTGTTGAGATTATCACTACCCCATCCAGTGGCCAGCAGAGCACATTACAATGATTCATCCAGAGGAAAACGCCTATTGCTCTCCAGGCTTTATCAACCAGGGAGCCTGTGGAAGGAGAATCCTTCTGAACTTCAACACAAATCGAATGAACCCTCAAGCAAAAGCCAAAGACTCATGTATAAAGCAGGTTTAATCCGGCCCTCCAGTCCAGGATGCTTCCATTACCTTCCCTATACTGTGCGATCAATGGAGAAACTCATTAGACTCGTAGATAAAGCCATGCAGGAGATTGGAGGGCAGAAGATCAACATGACCACGCTTTGCTCAGCAGCTTTGTGGAGACAGAGTGGACGCTGGGACCTAGTTGGAAAAGAGCTGCTCTGTTTAAAGGACAGACACAATCAGGAATACTGCCTGGGCCCCACACATGAAGAGTCTGTGTCTGACTTGATTGCCACAGAAGGAGGTATCGGTTACAAACGTCTTCCTCTGCTTCTCTACCAGATCACGCGGAAGTTCCGAGACGAGAAAAGGCCGTGCTTTGGTCTGCTGCGTGGCAGGGAGTTTTACATGAAAGACATGTATACGTTTGACATCACGGAGGAGGCAGCCTGTCAAACGTACAATAACGTGTGTGAGGCCTACTGTAACGTTTTCAGCGCCCTGGGTCTGAAGTACGTTAAAGTTCAGGCAGATACAGGGAATATTGGGGGCAAAATGTCCCATGAGTTCCACCTACCTGCAAACATTGGTGAGGACAAGTTACTGGTGTGTGGGAGCTGTGACTTTGCAGGCAACGTGGAGGTCTTACAGCCAGATGAGACCAATTGCCCCATGTGTAAAGAACAACTGGTGGAGAGCAAGGGCATCGAGATAGCGCACACTTTCTACCTGGGTACAAAGTACTCCAGTGTGTTTAATGCCGTCTGCTACGATTCTCAGAACAAACCGTCTGTAGCAGAGATGGGTTGCTACGGCATTGGCATTTCCAGACTGTTGGCGGCATCTATTGAAGTCCTTTCTACGGAGGATGATATTCACTGGCCAAATCTAATTGCCCCATACCAGATTTGTCTCATTCCCCCCAAAAAGGGAAGCAAGGAGACGGCAGCGTTAGCAGCCGCAGAAGAACTTTATCACGATATACGCGCCGTTCATCACATGAGAGATGAGGCAATTCTAGATGACAGGGACCATTTAACGATCGGAAAAAGGGTCAAGGAAGCCCACATGATGGGTTATCCCTATGTTATTGTCGCAGGCAAAAAGGCCTTGGAGAGCCCGCCCCAGTTTGAAGTGCATTGTCACAGAACTGGGGACGTCCACTTGCTCTCCAAGGAAGGAGTGCTAAACTTTATACAAGGAGTTCAGGTGATATAGAATGTTGTGTATAACTGCTGTTCACTTCCAAATAAATGATGTATAAAGAAATTGTACAATATATATGCAGTGGGCCATGTATATGAACAAACTGCTCCCTTTATATGCCCGTGACCCATCGGTATTTATGATTGTCACAACAAACGTTGTCATATTTCCTGTTTGTTTTCTTGACAGAAAACACTGTGTTTATATAAGGGGAATTCTATTAAGCGTGAGCTGCCTCGCACGTCATTTATACAAGCATCATTGGTCCCAGAATTGAATAGCGCATTCGGTGTGTAGAAATGACATGCGAGGCAACTCACGCTCAATTGAATTTCCCGGTATGCGTCGGTGTTTTGTTTTTTTTCCCCCAGACACTAAAAATGTTTTTGTAAACCTTTTCGAATCAAATGTTATTAGATCCATTATGTAACAGACAAGGTATGTGATGAAATGTTATTTGTCAAACATCAAATGTTCACATTGATACGTGCATCTGTGCCCGACGTGGCGTGTATTGCACTGGAGGTGGTCACAATAAACTGTACAAGGGGTGTTTTAGGAAAACTGACTTCAGTAGCACTTGCTGTGCAAACCTAATGTGTTGGATAGGTCGTCTCACTGTGGGACAGGATAGATTAGTAAATGTTACTTTGCCGTTCTCTTTTTCCAACTGGTCGGCAGGTGGCAATAGGACTGTTTTCTCAATGGGCGGCTGTTACAATCATTGTACTTGTGGGTGTCACTGACCGTGAGCAGCAAAAAAAACCAAAACCTTTAAGTAACAGACACACAATAGAATTAAGTAAATGAAACTTTATTCCTTTACAAGTAACAGAGGGAGAACATAAGGCTGTGCAAGCACAGCAGTAGAGGCAGGAGAAACGGCAGCCATCATTACTTCATTCACACTCATATGAGTTCTATGCAGCCCCAGTGCAGTGTCCAACGGGACCTGTCAAGCATCACCCCTGACCTTTCTTTTTTTAAAGGGTTCCTCAATGTGAGAATTAATTTAGGTGAAAATCCCATAACAAAAAACATTTCAAAGCAGCAGAAAGTTGTTTTATTTTCCATCTGCACAACTCAAAGTACAAAAGAGACAGCAATATTCTGATTCATTACTCAATACTTAATGTTGCTTTCATACAGTGGAATCAGTAGTTTTGTGGAGACAAAACTCCGTCACATTGTGTGCACAATGGAACCAAATTGCCGTTTGTGCTTTTGACAATACACATGGGAAAAAAAAAATCAGAGTATATTCTGTGATTTGGAAACAGTCATGATATAAAAAAAATAATTCTGAAAGTGAATTTACAAAATGAAAAAAATTATATATACATCATATCCACAAAACACATCGTAAGAGATAAAAGCCCCAGTATGTATTAGTGTGCTGGTACCGATCCAGATTTGAGCCACAAGGTTTTTATTTTTGCAGGCACCCATAGACCAGTGAAAGGCTACCTGTTTTATATGACTTTTGTTGGAATAGGATCTTTTCCAATAGCATGTAATTCTAACATATACAATATGATTGATGAACATTGAGTGAAATATTATAAATTGGACAGCAGATGGCACCAGTTTTAGGCAAGCTTTGTCTCTGCAGCTGTAGCGGAACTACAACTCTCAGCAGGGAGAGCCACAGTAACCCCCTTCTCTGGTTTTCATTGTGAGTAAGCCCATATAATAGCATGGGAAATGGAAGGCTGTTCTCCCTGGCGATGAATTCCATCACATCTTCTCACCACACCAGTGATAGTGTTCAGAACTGTCAAGTACCATTTCTCATTTAGATGGAAGATGACCGGCTGCTCAGTTTCGCTCTCCTGCCGTTTACGTTCATAGACTGGAACAAAAGCTTCACCAAGTCCATTTTACCCGCTGCAATCATCGCCTTAGAAAGGTTGACAATTTCTGCGGTGTTGTTTCTGCAGACAATTTGCAGCCCCTGGCTAACGTTCTCCGAGCCAAATTTTTGCAGAGCATCTTTTACCCAGAATTCCACTTCCCGAATGAGCGTCTCATTGTCCATTTTGTTCTGGTGGTATAGGCTGAGTAGTGCTTCCATTATGCATCTGAAAGTCTCTGTGCCCAGTGAGCCTTTGTTGTCTAGCTGAACGGCTCGTTTGAAACACTCCATAGCATTCAGTTCCTCACCTTTAGCCCTCAGACATTTTCCTTTCAGTAGCTGCAGTTCAGGAAGGGAATCGCCAGGGTCAAACTCCATGGCTCTAGCAATGCACACTAACGCGTTATTCAGCGCTTCTTCATCAGTTAGTAACAGCTCCTGGACGGAGTCCACGCCCATGTAGTAATAGACCTCAAATAAAACGGAAGGCAGTTAGTAGGGGCAGAATATTAAATGTAATAATTTGACAACACTTAATGCTAAAGTGGCCAAAGTTATGGTGCAGACAGCAGGTGTCAATTACCAAGTCACAATAAACAAAAAGGAATATAAAAAAACAAACATAAGTACTAGAGAAAGTAACAGTAGGTTATGGCTATTTCTATTATACATTTCTTATTAAAGAAACCAAAATCAAACTTAAAATGGACACCGTTCTATACAAGACAAATTCTATTAAAGGAGTATTGTGACTCCTAGGGCCTGATTCATTAAGGATCTTAAATGGAGAGGTATCTTATTTCAGTCTCCTGGACAAAACCATGTTTCAATGCAAGGGGTGCAAACTAGTTTTCTGTTTTGCATATAAGTTAAATTCTGACTGTTTTTTCATGATATCAACTTTAAATATCAACTTTAAATTTCAGTGTACAAATAAGCTATCAAGTATTTATGTGCTACATGAAAAAACAGTCAGTATTTAACTTATGTGCAAAACAGAATACTAATTTGCACCCCTTGGATTGTAACATGGTTTTGTCCAGGAGACTGAAATAAGGACCCTCTTCATTTAAGATCCTTAATGAATCAGGTCCCTATTTATTAAGAAGCCCAAACGACTATTGAAAGTCAAGTTTAATAAGTAATTATATGAGAAGCAAATGGTAACTTTTTATATCAGAAATTTAGTCTTTTAGTACATTTCAGAACAGGATATCCTCTCAAGTTTAAGGAAATAAACTGCAGAGCTACTCTGGGTCTCTTGTGGAGGATTTCAGGACACAATAGTTTGAGATTAACCAGTTGAGGGCAATTCATATAGTCTTCATGTTTTATCAAGCAAACTTTTTACAGAATTGTGTGATTGTCAGAAGATGACTTTTCATACCAGATCAAATGTTTCATCTGTTATAATTAAGAAACTCTTAAGCTTAACAGGAAACGAAAAACCTATGAATGGCTTATTTTTCTTCACTTTATACTAAAATGCCATCAAACCGTGAACAAATTCCACAGCGTGCTCACTTTTACCAGTGGTTTACTCTCTAAGGGATTGATTTATCAAACCTAAAAAGGAAAAGTGGAGGTGTTGCCCTTAGCAACCAGATTCCATCATGTGTCTAGTATATTCTAGAGAATGAGTCTGGTTGCTATGGGCAACAACTCCACTTTCCGTTTTAGGTTTTGGTTACCGCATCAATTGGTTAATCAAGAACTCCTATACAAAATGCATATTACAAGGCTACAGAGATTGCATTTAAATGTAAAAAAAATCTTTACTTCGTCCTGTATCAGGGGGTTTGTTATAATCGAGTGCCTGAATAATCTAATCATCTAGTAATCTTACTCTTAATGTATTCAGTCCTTTATGCACATTATAGAGTTTAGAACTGATCACAATGTGATATGTACCCAAGTATCAGGAATAGTCCATTAATACTTACTTGTCCCATATCCAGGTACGTTCTCAGACAGGGATGCGCATTTATGATGTTGTCCAGGTTAGATTTGGCTTTGGTAAGCTGATCTCTGTCGGGAAGTCCTCCTAACCCCATCTTTGTCCGTTCCAGGTCTCTTACGTACATGCCGATGAAAATCTAAACAAAAATAATGTGAATATATCAAAATACATTTGAGAAGAAGTTCTTAAATTATTATTTTAGTAAAACGTAAAAATGATCAACATATAATTTCTCCTGGCAATCGGGAAACAAAGTCAAACAAAAGCCTAGTCTGGCTGTGGTTCATATGGCGTCAATCCAGAAGGATGGAATGTTGCTGTGTGCGCTCTCCCTGTACATCGCCACCCTACTATAACCTTAACTCCCAACCCATCGCAACTGTATAAAATAAGTGTACTTTACCAAAACAAGTCAAATACATCTGCTTCCCCTCACCACCAGAAGTACAGATACAAATTATATAATAAAAATGTTGAGTTACAGATCACAATTTCCATTGAATAGACAGTGCTTTCACTACATTCTGCAATAATCAGGATGCATTTCTGTCTAGAATATATTGTTTGTGCCATCTCAACTAATGTTATCACATGGAGAAGAGCCAGAACACATGGCTGATCATGTAGAGCTAAATTAGGGTTAATACTGATGTTCCTTTATGCTTCACTTAAGGCACACACGAGTTTTAGAACAACACAATTTGCCAGCCAGAGAACTGAGATATTAAAGTATCCTGTAATGAGACATAACAGTTACTAAGGAACCCAGTTTCTCCATCACACAAAAGCACTTTCACAGCTCAAACACTGCCTTGTGAAATAGTGACTGGATTTCCTATTCATGCCACAGGATTATATGATACTTTTGGAACAATGGTCTTAAGGTTAGAAGACAGAAACGTTATAAAACGCCTGTGCGCCAAGGCTGCTACCATGCATTCTAATAACTGCGCATATTGCGAGATGATAACACCAGAAAAGGGTATTGTAGTCACTTGCGTTACCTGGGAGCGGGTGCAGTAAGCCTGCCAGTTCAGTTTTGGATCTTGAAGAACGTCGAGCGCCATGTTACATATTCCAATGGCCATTTCTTGCTTTCCCAGGAAATGAAATATTTTTGCCAGACGGTTTAGTATCAGAGGGTCGCCTTTTCCTACTTCTAAAGCCTGTTTGTGACAAAGAGAGATGTACATAACTTATACCAATCCCAGACAGCGGTGTAAGTTGATTTTTTTTGGTATTTTTGTTTTGTTAATTTTTTTTATAGCAGAGTATATACTGTAGTTTTATCCATTTTGCCTCTTCCCCTTGTATAACAGACTAATTCACTGACAGGTAATGTCAGCATTTTAATGTCGGTTAGTCTGCAGTATCTATCTGCAGAAGACGGTTTTGCCAGATAACATTAGGAAGAGGTAATTCAAGTGTACCCCTCCCCTGCTCAAAAGACCGCTCACCTGTACACTGGCAGCCAGTGAATCCACCAAATGGCCGCCACCAGTGTATGTAGGCAACAAACAGACGTTAAACATTATTGGTGTGATGCCTACTTACGGTTTACTACTGTCATTCTGTTACAGACACCACTAATGTCTAAACTTGTAAAACTGGTTTCTTTAATGGACTGCTTAATGCCACATTGTGGTATTTAACATATTCTTCCCAAAGCAATGGTAGTATAAGCAGCTTTCTTTTCTGATTACTGCTGCAATACCAGCTACGGATGACAGGTGGCAGTGCGCCATCAACCCTGACACTGCGAGGAACTTCCCCGACACCATCAAGACTGACACTGCAGACTCAGCACTTCTACTAAATACCAAGACAGTCAGAACTAAAAGGCTTCAAGTGCACCATCAGCACTTCAACTAAAGGTCAAATCAATCAGGACAAACAGGTCTCACCTGAATGCTGCCTTTATAAAGCCCTCACTTCTAAATAGTATGGGGCAGCACAGTGGCCTAGTGGTTAGCACTTCTGCCTCAACACTGGCGTCATGAGTTCAATTCCTGATCATGGCCTTATCTCTGTGGAGTTTGTATGTTCTCCCTGTGTTTGCGTGGGTTTCCTCCGGGTGCTCCAGTTTCCTCCCACACTCCAAAAAACATACTGGTAGGTTAATTGGCTGATATCAAAATTGACCCTATGCTCTCCCTCTCTGTCTGTGTGTGTGAGTGTGTGTCTATATTAGAGAATTTAGACTGTAAGCTCCAATGGGGCAGGGACTAATGTGAGCGAGTTCTCTGTACAGCGCTGCGGAATTAGTGGCGCTATATAAATAAATGATGATGATGGTTTGGATTTGTGTTTCCCTGTTGGTGCTTCATCCCTTATGATTCTACCTTCTTCAACTTTATCTTTGTTTATCACAACCTGTCCGCCGAGGACTAAGTGGCTTGGCCAGACCTGGTGTCTCTGTTACCCCAGCCAAGTGGTGCTCTGAGAGCAACCAGCGCTATGACAACTACTATAATGCTGCTAAGTCTGTCAGCTATCTCTGTTGTACATAGAATGCCACGGACATTAAGAAGGGGCTATTCATTGCATGTACAATCCACACCACACTGTATCCAATAGTAATATTAATAATGCGAATACACAAATTTTAGAAAACAGAATGTAACCACATTGCCCAAACCTTGCTAAAGCAGTCCAGAGGGTCTGTTCCTGAAAACCCGTAGTCATGGATTCCCATCGGTGTGGTAGAAAATGTGTGTTGTTTTTCCAGCATCATCCCGATGTAGCACCAGGACAAAGCTAAAAGATAAATAAAATTATGTGTAAGTAACAAGTGACAACATTGCATTGATAGTCAATAGTGCACTATTGCCATGCAGCAAGTAAAGACACCACAGTAGCTTCTAACTCCATGATAGTTAGATGCTGGAAGGAATACCACATCCCATTGTGGGTGTTTAATCTGGTCCCGTCTTAACTGCTGCCGAGGAAAAAGAAAATGTCTTACGCATTGAAATTTTCATTTCCTTGAGTCAGAACAGCACAGTATGCCCACCATAAATAAAGTGTTGCATTATACAGTGTTGTATGTTGCAATTATTGAGCTAGAAATGCACACAGACTGTGGGACTTTCACAGGTTTATGTACATTTTGTTTTACCTTTGCTGTACTAGCAGGTTAAAAGGAGGAGATCTGACCCACGGGTGGGTGTGGACTTCAGATTCCAGAAAATGAAAAGTTATGTAACAAATTTATTTTATATAACTAGCTCAAGATCATTAGCCACCTATCTACGTCCTGTTCCTGTCAGGTTCCATTGTGTTCTGAGGAGGTGGATAGGCACCTTCAGAAATGGTGGGATTACAGAGTGTGTTATGTTGCTAAATTCCCACACTAAGGATTGTATCCACCCCTGTCCCTACCTTCCCTTACTCCCACACTAAGGATTGTATCCACTCCTGACCCTACCTTCCCTTACTCCCACACTAAGGATTGTATCCACTCCTGACCCTACCTTCCCTTACTCCCACACTAAGGATTGTATCCACCCCTGAACCTACCTTCCCTTACTCCCAAACTGAGGATTGTATCCACCCCTGAACCTACCTTCCCTTACTCCCACAGTAAGGATTGTATCCACTCCTGACTCTACCTTCCCATACTCCCACACTAAGGATTGTATCCACCCCGGAAACCGACCTTCCCTTACTCCCACACTAAGGATTGTATCCACCCCTGACCCTACCTTCCCTTACTCCCACAGTAAGGATTGTATCCACCCATAACCCCATTTCCCCTTACTCCCACACTAAGAATTTTTAAATGATATTTTGTACACACAGGTCATTGAGTTCAGACTAGACTTCTGTCCCATTTTCTGTTCAGAGAAAAGATGAAATATATTGTATTTTACCATAAGCAGCGATTAAATGTTACCTGCTACACCCCAAAGTGATGAAAGCAAAACCAGCGCTTTGATCTTGATTCTTCAAAGTTGTATAGTTGTATATATTGTAGTTCATTTTAAATAACGACCTTGTTATTACAAAAACATCCACATAAGGGTCGGTATCACATCCCTTAATTTTGGAGCAAAATGGCATAAAGGAAAACTGCCAAGCTTACCCCTACTTTCTATATAAAAGGATGCAGCTATTGATGACGTACAGGTATAATTGAGTGTAGGATTCTGTCTAGAATGCTGTCATCAGCAGCACAATTCCCCAACAGTGAGCAAAACTTTCCTTTCAAGGGTGAGAAAGTGGTAAAGTAGCCTAGACGCAGAAGCTCAGAGTTCTGTGCTGTCAGTGTGTTAATCTCTGTAATTTACCTGCATCAGTCACCTGTGATACATAATTCCTTACTAAGCAAACACTGATCCACCTTCCTGAAGAGTAAGGACTTGTTTTATCATCTCTATGGCTCATTTGCGAACCACAAAACATGCAAACCAACACTTGTTCTATATTTGCATATCTTTGCCTGCTTAGCAGCCCAACGCGTTTCAAGGTACACGCTTACTTCCTGGCTGTGGAAAGTCATTCTGCACCTAGTTTTACAGGTTTGTGGGCCCACTTGTAAATGCACATGTTGGAAAAAGTGACATCATGTCAAAGTCCAACCTACTAACATTGTAGGAATTCCTCCTTTATTACTTCAAAGGTTTTCATTTTTGTTCTTCTAAATACTCACTAGTTTAAATTTATTAATGTCAAACCAATTATGAGGGAACATCAGGACTGTCCATCCCTAATGCAGGACCAGACCTAATGGGGAGAAATTGTTATTCACCCTTTTGAAAACCAGGGAACTCCACCTAAATGTGCCCGCTCTATCCCTTTATCCTGTTTAAATAATCTTGTCTTGCAAAAGAGAGTTTTTGCATGTTGGTGCAAAAGTATGGGCACCCCCACCATCTTACTTGGGTGTAAAATTAAGCTTTTGAGGTCACAAAAGAGCATTTGTGCCAGAAATAAGACATATATGCAATCCCCAAATATGTTTGGATCCTCATAGAACATACTTGCCAACTCTCCCTGAATGTCAGGGAGACTCCCTGAACTAGGGGTGATCTCCCTCACTCCCTGAAGAGTCTGGCATTCTCCCTGATGCTGAGCCAGTACAAGACGTGGTTGGCTTCGCCATCTGTGGCATGATGACACAGTTCAGAAATTGTGTCCTATGTCCATGTATTGCTGCCTATGGAGGTGGCCATTTTCATGGAGACCAAGATTTAATCAAAGACTTGACAGGTAAGACAACATGACTTCAGTAATGGAGACAGAAATGTAAAAGACACTTCAGTCTCTAGAGATTCATTAGCTGCTTTTATTTAACGCATAGTTGCCTGCTCTCCCGGAATGTCGGGGAGTCTGCCGCATTTCTGGGAGACCAGCAAGCCAACCTCTTGATTCTCGCCCCCACAATGGACCCGAGAGTCTGGTGTGTGATACTGATCTGTAAATAACATTGTGGCTGAGTCCTATTTGATGCAAATATCGCGTCACCTTAGTCCCGCTCCCTGCTGTAATTGTCCAAAAATGTGTCAATCATTTAGGGGCGGGGCCAAAATGATGCGATTCGTCAAGCCCCGCCCCCTCACCTCCCCCGGGATCTCCCTGAAGCCAACGAGGAAAAGATGGCAAGTATGTCATATAAGTCCTAATAATAGGATGGCGAGACTCTGTAAAATGTAAAATGTTGTACTTGAGTCTTTATTGAATACTGATTAATTGTCTTTGTTGGAAATCATATGTGAACTTATTTTAATAACTGCAGGAGGTGACTTTAACCACATCTTGGTAACTGCTGATCAAATCAGCAGAGAGGTATTTTAGTCATAGTTGCTGACTTTACAGAGCTCTCTCTGGGAGATTCGGGGAGGAGGTCTGTGAAGCTGGGGCCAGTGGGACTCAATGGCACAACCTGCAGCATGATACCCTGCCCTACACTAACACTCAATTTCTGGGCTTCAACTGCCTTGTGATGTCAGTAGTCAAACATGGTCATGAAACTCCCTGCACAGCGCATATTTGAAAGGTGGAGATGTTGCCTATAGCAACCATTCGGATTCTAGCTGTCATTTTGCAGAATGTACTAAATAAATAACTAGAATCTGATTGGTTGCTATAGGCAACATCTCCACTTTTCAAACCCGCCAGAAACTCGCAGCATGATACATTTACTTCTAGGTGAATAACAAACAAACTTAAAAAAACTTAAAGCAACATAGCAAAGTATTTGTAAACTGAAACATGTCATTGTAATAACAGAGACATTGTCTATTGTAATACAAAGAGTACACTACCTTTGTAATGATTTGTGGAGGATTTCACAGTTTCACGGAGAAGCATCATTGTTTTGTTAAAAAACAACAACCTGTTCTTCTCAACATCTTTTTTTTTCGTTAATATTTCGTCTAACCTGAAATCAAATAGTACATTTTACATTTTCTTTAGGTTTTTAAACTTTTCTGTTATATAATAACTATGGTACATTATTACAGCATGCGGGGTGAAGCTGTGAGTGCCTGTTGATGTATTTGGATCAACGTAGGCAACATGTGGCTTTACAACCGAGGAAGTACAAGTACAGATTTTGTGTTAGATTATTTGTAAAGTGTTCAAAACCCGTGTACCTGAAAATCAATCGATATTATAAACTGAGTACAGCCCTAATTGTATCTGTCTCCTCGTTCCCTCTCCATATTCTCTTTGTATCAGATATTGCAATAATCAGCTGTAACAAAAGGGAAAGTCTGTGAGTAGGTGGGATTCAGTCTCCGTCAGTCAGTGTCATGCTCTGAATTTCCAGGGGATGAATTGACTGAAAAGCCCACCGTGGTAAAGTTTCAAGACCACCTACTGTAAAATGTTACTAACGCGTTTTCCTGCCCAGTTGCAACCCCTGGAGCTGGCCCATAAACCCATTTTCCCCAGATCTCTATAATACAGAGTCAGCAATTCAATTCTGTCTCTCCCTCCAGAAAAATGGAGGTGCTCAGGGAAAAATGGCTGTATGTTGCAGCCCCCAAAAATACGGCTGCAGGAAGAAGCATGTTAGACTAATTTTACAGTAGTGCAGCTCAATAGCATTCCTAGCAATCTGCGATACAGAAATGGGTCTGCTTATTTGAATATTTCTCCCTAGAGTTATTTTAAACTGTCCCTAACTGGTTTGATTGGTTCAATGAGACTACTACCCAAAGGCTGAGCCGGAATCTCTGTGCTACACCCATGTGCTCTAACAGTCTGTAAATATGTGGGTTCCCGACTCAGGGTGGGCCAACATCACGCTCTGGATGCCCAGTGGGCAAACCATTAATTTAAAAAGCGGTCATGAAAATGGCATACCCAGAAGCCCTTGCTCCAAAAAATGGCAATCACTGTTCTGTACAAAAGGGAAATAACAAATAAGCTTTTGGAGTTAGACAGAAGTGGAATATCCAGTTTTTTCTCCCACTAACCAGCAATGATATACATCTCCACCCCCACGAGTATGTAAGGACAGCAATGTTGAGAAGTGCACTGTGATGTGTGAATTGCAACATATCAGTTGTGTTTGGTGTGGCAACAAAAAGCACGTAGGATATCTTCATCAGTAGTTCAGTTATACACCCAAACATTCCTGATTTTTACAGTCTAAATTTCCCACTGTCCAGAGAGGTCAGACCTAGTGGCATGGCATGCCCTAACTTTTCCAGTGGGCAACACTGCAGTTTGTAAATCAAATAATTGAAAGGATGGACAGGAAATTCAAGATCAAATATTTTTTTATTAGCATACTTTTTTCTTCCTTCGTTGCAATTCTAGGAGGTAAAGCATCATAGTAACATTTTGGTGAAGGAGACTGTATCTAGTCAGTCTGCATTGGAAATATTACATTTGGGAATGACATACCTCATACAGAGAGACGCCATGGTGAAAAACCAGCTTCTTTTTTCTTCTGCTGAGATCTGTACAAAACATTAAATAATGAGACACAAACGTTCAATTTATGCATTATAAAACACGATAACTGTTAATTTTAGTCATTTTGTACACATAGGGGCTGATGTTGTGGTGCAAAGAGCAGCGATATGATTTAACCAAGAACAGCCAATCAGATATCAGCTACATGACTACACTAGACGGCTAAAAAGCCGATACCTGATTGGTTGCTATGGGTTACAGCACATTGTTACTCCTTGTACCATGTTATAAAATATATAAATGACATAAAATCCATTCAGTTTTAAACTGTATGTTTGAATCGCATCAATATAATTCTAATTTTCACTAATCCATGCAGATATCAACAACCCTCTTTCACTTGGGGGTGTTCAATAGACCTCACTGGAGTTATCTGCGTCATTACGGATAAGCCATTTCTTAACATCCACTATTGTTATTAATAGCACTATTATTTTCCTCTTTGGGATATCACCTATGTGAACAAAGGACTGAAAACGGTTACTCATGTTGTTCCAGGAGGACTTACATAATACGGTCTAAAGCACAAGTTGATTTACATGTGTTGTTTGCCTAAGGACACTCCTTTATTTAACCTTACGCACACACCAGGAATGACAAAATGTCCACATATACTTATGTAAGATATTTTCTTAAAATTAAAAAGGTAAGAAAATAAACAGAAACTAAAACAGACAACTATCAGTCGTTCAATATTCCTCCATTTTGTTTTGTAGTATGCACTGAGTGAACTACACGCCCTAATTCCACCGCTGCAATAAACAGCTTAGTAAATATGCCATAACTGCCGTTTCCTTTTGCTCTCTGCCCCTCCTGATAAAATAGAACAACACATTCTCAAAGCTTCTCTGTGGAGCCGTATTATGTCACGTGTTTCAGTGGCCTTGGTGCATCAAAATGCTATGTGCTGTATAACTTAGGAGTTATTGGTGGTCATTATGTAATATACAATAACATTTTTTTATACCAATGTACAGCAGGCCCTTGTCAACCTGGAATTACCTGTCATTAACACAGCCCCATCCTATTCAGCTGAAGGATGACTGCATGGTGACTCATGGCTAATGCACCATAATGCACATGATGGAATAAAAGAGATATTTGGGGGCAGATTCAATTCAGCAAAGTGACACTGAACGTTGTCTTGAATTTACTGGCTATTGCGGTAAGAAACTTCCGCCCATTGTTCTGCACACCTCTATGGCACAGGAGAGAAAACGAGCCGAGCTTTCTGTAAAAACCCTGACGCGATCTCAGTGGACCATTCCGGAAACACATCAAGGTACTTCGCGCCAAATTACAGAACAGTAGAGATATTGTGCAATTGGGCTTACTTTATGGCTCATGGCCGTTCCTCTCATTTGACGAAGCGTCAACATATTTGCTTACTCTCCCGGAATGTCCGGGAACCTCTCAAATTGCAGGTAGTTCTGCTGGAATCCCAAGGGAGCAGGCTATCCTTCCGCATCCTGCCCAACTCCTACTAAAGTTGGCAGAACTGGGGCCTCAATGACAGGATCTGCGGAAAATTGCATAATTTTGGCCCAATGGGCGATGACAGCTTTGTGCAGTAGGGGGCAGGGCCAAAATAATAATATGGCCACCCACACTTGGCCTGCCCTCCGCAATCTCCCAGAGGGGAGAGGAGCAAAGTTGGCAAGTATGGGTGACAATCGTGCCTCAGTTAGCTCCATAATAGGGGTGGCAGAGAAGGGGTAATAACTAATTGTAGAAAGAGCACAGGGTGACGCCAGCACCACAGGAGTGGGTAAGGAAGTATTGTTCATCTCTTGCCCCAAGTCCTCTCACTGTGTCAGTCACTTGCTCCTGCAGTGACCAACCTGTGGCCTAAACGACAGGGGACAGAGGATGGCTGCAGTATACAAGCATTTCCTTGGACAGAATAAGGGACTGGGATGCCTCTGATATTTTATATATTCCTATTACGTTGATAGTACAACTGCCTACCCATTTAGTACCACTTCTTTCAATAAAAAACTTTTCTGGATTTCTTCTAACATACATAATTTAGGTGTTAAATCATGGAGGGAGGAGGCAGCGAGTTTGTCTGTATTAAATGTGCCAATTTTATGTGTGTAAAGCTTTAATTACATAGCTGGGAGTGTGTATGGAAAGGTGTTTCTCCACCAAAGTGCAACATGGAAGTGCCAAACGTGTCCTATTAATAGAAGTATAGGATGAGAGCCAAAGTCTGCCAGCTCTGCACAGTGGCCCAGGGCCGTAACTAAGGCTGTGCGACAGGGGAGACCGCCCAGGGCGCAACGCTGAAGGGGGGCGCAATTTAGGAATATTGTAGGTTCATTTGGTTAAAATTGAGGGCTAGGAAGGCCGCATTTGTCTTTCTCGCCCCAGGCGCTAGAATTCTAAGTTACGGCTCTGCAGTGGCTCCCCTGTAAGGAATGCCCCCTTTTCATTCCATTAAACCATTTCAATAATCTCGCTACGCAAAATAAAATCTTATTTCTGCTCTGTCCCACAAAACTAGGTTGATAAATGTGCAAACAACATACTTTATTAGGAACAATATCCCTCCAGCCAACTCCTCCCCTCCGCAAACCTCTGTTTCTCCCCAAACATCACCATCTCGCTCCATAAACCATCTGTCTTGGTGAAAATGTAGAAGCAGTTTCTCAAATTGAGATGCACAAAGCGTCCAAAGTAATTTTTGCACAATACAATGACCTCCAGTAAAAGTACTAATAAAATGTGTTGCTCAGAAAGTCTGAATGTAAGGTAATTGATTTTTCATTAGAGTGAAACACTATGCATTTAATTGCAACAATCACCGTTAAAGTACTGTACTGAGGACAGTGGTGGATTGAAATGGGCCTAGGACAGTGCTCAAACCATGGGCCCTCACTCCACATGCTTTGTGCCAAACCACCCACTAAAACACTCCATTATCCTCTATGTGGCTTGGCAGATCCTAGTTTGCCTACCACTTAGACAGTCAGTGGTGCGGGAGGAAGAAGACTTTCTTCCCAGGAACTGAACAGGACGAAGCAAACACAGATCTGACAACCTTCCACCTTTAGTAAACGCCTTAAACACGCTGCTCAAACACTGCAGCTTGTAAGACTTCACCTTGAGCTGGATTGTTGAAGGAGCAAAAACTTCTAATGTAGTTGAAATGATTATAATATACATTTTATAGAATTTGTTAAACATAATGTAGTGGGTCTCTCACCTATACACAATGATTTATGAAACGCACAGTACTAAACGCCTTGGGTTTGCACCATGTGCCTGGATGGTGCGAGAGGTGCGCAACTACTCTCCACGCTTGGAAGATGCCTCCGTGTGCTGGGGGGCAGAACAATCTTTAGAGACATAGGGCCTAATGCTGTTTATATATGCTCCTGGACAAACCTTAGTGCAATGCAAGTTTTATATTACATTTCTCGGAATAGGCCAAGAACTGTGCTTCTCGGCCAATATGCGACATGGAAGTGCAAAACTGGTTCCAGTAAAAGTACAAGTTGAGAACATGTAAACCAACAGCTCATCAGAGCAGGCTGGGGTAGGGGGTTAGGGGGCTGGGGGCATCTGGCCCAGTCCCTTAGTGAGCTACCTTGGGCTAGGTCACCTGCATTTTTTTTCCTTTACAATAGGAGTTCTTGCCCCCAGGCTAAAATTTGCCAGCCCTCCCTTGCAGTTTATAACTGGTATAAGATTCATGTATCTCTGAAGACTGGAAAATGGTTGTGCACCTCAGCGCACAGCACAGGAAAGGGCATCCTTAAAAATGTGCCCTCCACGCCCCTTTATCTCATACTATCGATGCACTAAGAACTAGTCACTGGGGAATGACTCACGCTCACTGATAACACTTATTCCTAGTGAACTGCATTCTCATGAATACTGGTTCAGCCCACACAACTAGTATACTTTAAACAATGCCATCCTTGATAACAATGAATTGCCCGATTATTTGCAGTGATCCTGGACACACTGTAGTAACAACCGACCATATAATTGTGTGTACAGGCACAGTGACAGGTGTCAAGCATGCTAACATTCGTATATATACAAATATATTATATTTGCATAGATTTGTATATATTCTGTATACCTTGTTTATACTGACCTTATGCTTTCCATATCCCAGGGCCTTATCATACAGATTTATACCAGTAATCAATTTCTCCATGTTGTCTTCCTCATTCAGCAGTCCCACATCAAAGGCGTAAGCGTACCCCTGTTCCGCCAGGCAGCGTGCAGCCCTCAGTCTGGGCTCCTTGCTGTCCGTGCCCTCTGCCTCCAGGCCCATGAGGTGAGAGATCTTATCTGTACACTGAGAGGCCTCTTCCTCCATATTCAGTCTGTCGTACACATAGGCCAAGTTAGCCCAGGCGTTTAAATTATCGGGGTCCTGCTTGGTGATGTTGATAAAAATCTCCCTGGCATTGTTGACCTCGTCCAGGTAGAAAGAAAAAACACCCAGTAAATTCCATATTTCAGCGTGCTGGAGATCAGAGTCCAACTCCAGCTGGGACTGAAGAGCTTCTTGCTTGAGTTTGATGTCTCTTCTCCTAAACTGCGCAGGGGTGCACGACTCAAAGTTCAGATTCATTTCCAAGTGGAAATGGCCAGGGATATACTCAAACTCATCTATGAGGGTTTCTATGTCCACACCAGGCTCTTGCTCCATGGCTGGCAGAGAAAAGGTTTCTCTTGTCTTTCCTGCTCTTGGTGTGTGTACCTGTATATCTGGTTTGAGTAACCTGTAGCTTGGGAGGAGCTCAGGATTGGGAGGGGCGGCTGTAAAGAATTACCTCCTCACCCAAGTGTTTATGTGTAGATGTTGCAATTCAATACATTTATCTCATTATCATTACTATGTGCGCTTCCTTTGGAGTGCAGATCAGGATGATATTAGTATTGAGATGTGGGTCAGCTAACTTCCCCAGGAAAGGCAATGGATGGTTATATTATATTAGCTGATCTAGAAACTGCAGAAAAGCATGCGTTAATCTCTATGAAGTAAAAAAAAGTTATGAAGCTATAAAATTAAAATGTATTTAGTTATCAATTAAGTTAAAGTAGCTGTCAAATTTGCACAGTTTATGGACTTATGGAAGTGTAATTTGATAAATAAGATATTCATGTGATGCCAGTCTCATTTTACATTCACTGGTTTCATTATTGATCTTATAACAGGACACGTTTTGTATCAGAGTTGGTTAATTGAGTTTGCATGGATAGACACATCAGGCAGGTTTGTTGATTCTGTAAAATCGCTTGTGAAGAAATTCAGATAATGGAGGTGATTAATGTAGTTAGTCTGCACCTCACGCGGCTTGGTTTAACCTTGGTGAGCCTAGATCAGTGTTGGCTAACCTGTGACACTCCAGGTGTTGGGAAACTACAAGTCCCAGCATACACTTCCAGCAATAAGCTGCTATATATTGGTAAAGCATGCTGGGACTTGTAGTTTCACAACACCTGGAGTGTCACAGGTTAGCCAACACTGACCTAGATGGTTGGCCAAGCACACATTAAGGTACACGCTCATTCACATAGCACAGGTGCACCTATATTTGGGGTAGATTTAGCAAACCTTCTTAAAAGGAAAAGTGGAGTTGTTGCCCGTGGCAACAAATCAGATTCTAGTTGTCATTTTCAAGCATATACTAGATAAATGATAGCTAAAATCTGATTGGTTGCTATGGGCGACACCTCCAATTTTCCTTTTAAGAAGGTTTCATAAATCTACCCTTTGGGGAGGTGGAAGAATATTAATTTCCACTGTGTGTAAGTGTAAATGTCACAAAAGTCCCACTTTAGTGCCAGTCATTTAATTAAACTTTTCCCATTGTTTTCGATTTATCCATTTTTGGGTTTAATTAACTATGAGAGTGAGAGGATATCAGGACGTCTTTATTACATATAATATTATTTTCTGCACTAAGCCTTTTTTTAACATTACTCGGTGTGCAACTGGAAATGCTTCCCAGGTGAAGTGCAATATGGAGGTGAAAAATATGTTCCATTAAAGGAGTAGGAGATTAAAAACTAGCAAGAAGCATTGTCTGTGCTCAAGCCATGGGTCCACATTTTTTTTTTACCTATGAAAACAACTGGAGTTTTTAATTATTTCCTATTGAACAATTTAAGGTTTAAACTTTCATTAATACACACAGCACATACACAAACTTTAGAAATCACATTTTGGGCTAGATTTACTAAGCTGCGGGTTTGAAAAAGTGGGGATGTCGCTTATGGCAACCAATCATATTCTAGCTTTCATTTATTTAGTACCTTCTACAAAATGATAGCTAGAATCTGATTGGTTGCTATAGGCAACATCCCCACTTTTTCAAAACCGCAGCTTAGTAAATCTAGCCCTTTGTCTTCAAGCACTCAACATACTCAAAATAGTATTGCACATAATACTTCACAGACGCTAGACACAAATCTTATCATGATCAATGTTAAGCCCAGGGAGTACAATTATTTATGACCTTAGCAGGTTGAAAGTCAGTCCTTGCTCTTCTAGAGAAGAATTAGATGTTTTACATGTATCACCCCGGCCATTTCTGAAATACCTGCTTATCACATTACAAAGATTTCGCTACATTTTCCCCTGAGGGAGATGAGATTACAGGTGAGAAAAGACATGACAGAGGAGAGCTGACAGGACATGGGTGGAAGGTGAGTCAGGAAAGAGGGTGGGGGTAACAGGGCAAAATAGAAATGACAAAGGTATAAGGTGTTTCCTGTGAGAGGAGGTGCATCAGATTCATACATGACTAAGTGAGCCCTTTCACAGTGTAATAATATTCTGCTCATGTTTTCCCACTTATTATCCAATTCTATTAACCTGAGCTGAATGCAATTAATTAATAATAATGTTTACCATCAATTATTTATGTCATCCCAGGTTACGGATTTGGGAAATTATGTGAGGGAAAACAGTAGCAGAATATTATCAAACTGAGAAATGGCTGAGGTAGATTAACTGGGTGATAGTAGGTGGATTAAACATTTAATAAAATGAGAGGGAGAGGGGTGGGAAATAAGGGATATAATGTATTGGAGATGAGATATTGGGAGGTAATTTATTAATAGAGAGACTACTAGGAGGGAAAATGAACATGGAAGCTCTGATGTCACCTTACTGACAATTTGATTGGTTGTTTCCTGATCACATGAAGGGTAGATCAGTAAAGAACATTGAGAGTGGCAGCCCACATAAAATGTATATACGGACTTACAGGAGGCTGTTATTCATATGATACTAGCTTCCCTCTTCTATGAATGTCCCCAATGAAATAACACAAATACACAAATCTATAATATAATAGTGATTCTAATACCTGAAAATATAGAATATTGAATTAATACTGGGATTCTTTTGTGGCATGCACATCAATGTATATCTGGGATTCTTGCTATTCCTGTTTTTGTTACACTAATAGGTATATACATTTAATTAAGTCTACTTTTCATCTTTTCTTTTTATTTTAACATTAAATTTATTGTATATTGTTCAGTCACTCTGTCAGCCATATGCCTTTTGGTGGCAAAATCATATTATATCCTTCCCCTGATCAATGCCTTTGCTTGGAATGTTATTTGATCTTCATGATGAAGCTCTTGTTTGGGAATGCATTGACCAACTGTGAGACCTTTCAAACATAAGTATATTTATTTGGAAATCAATTTAAACACTCTAGTTGTATATGGCTGGACTTCAATTAATGACTTATATGACCTCTAAAGAGAATTGATTGCTCCAGGGTTTATTCAGTAGTTTATAATGGTCCTAACACCTCAGTAGTATATGAAGTCCTTACACCTCAGTAGTATATGATGTCCTTATACCTCAGCGGTATATGATGTCCTTACACCTCAGTAGTATATGATGTCCTTACACCTCAGTAGTATATGATGTCCTTACACCTCAGCGGTATATGATGTCCTTACACCTCAGCGGTATATGATGTCCTTACACCTCAGCAGTATATGATGTCCTTACACCTCAGCGGTATGTAATGTCCTTACACCTCAGTAGTATATGAAGTCCTTACACCTCAGTAGTATATGAAGTCCTTACACCTCAGTAGTATATGATGTCCTTACACCTCAGTAGTATATGATGTCCTTACACCTCAGTAGTATATGATGTCCTTACACCTCAGTAGTATATGAAGTCCTTACACCTCAGTAGTATATGATGTCCTTACACCTCAGTAGTATATGAAGTCCTTACACCTCAGTAGTATATGATGTCCTTATACCTCAGTAGTATATGATGTCCTTACACCTCAGTAGTATATGATGTCCTTACACCTCAGTAGTATATGATGTCCTTACACCTTAGTAGTATATGATGTCCTTACACCTCAGCGGTATATGATGTCCTTACACCTCAGTAGTATATGATGTCCTTACACCTCAGTAGTAGATGATGTCCTTACACCTCAGCGGTATATGAAGTCCTTACACCTCAGCAGTATATGATGTCCTTATACCTCAGTAGTATATGATGTCCTTACACCTCAGTAGTATATGATGTCCTTACACCTCAGCGGTATGTAATGTCATTACACCTCAGTAGTATATGAAGTCCTTACACCTCAGTAGTATATGAAGTCCTTACACCTCAGTAGTATATGATGTCCTTACACCTCAGTAGTATATGATGTCCTTACACCTCAGTAGTATATGATGTCCTTACACCTCAGTAGTATATGAAGTCCTTACACAGAGCTGTAACTTAGAATTCTAGTGCCCTGGGCGAGAAAGACAAATGCCGCCCCCCTAGCCCTCAATTTTAACCAAATTAACCTAAAATATACCTAAATTGCGCCCCCCTTCAGCGTTGCGCCCTGGGCGGTCGCCCCTGTCGCACAGCCCTAGTTACGGCCCTGTCCTTACACCTCAGTAGTATATGATGTCCTTACACCTCAGTAGTATATGAAGTCCTTACACCTCAGTAGTATATGATGTCCTTACACCTCAGTAGTATATGATGTCCTTACACCTCAGTAGTATATGATGTCCTTACACCTCAGTAGTATATGATGTCCTTACACCTCAGCGGTATATGGTGTCCTTACACCTCAGCGGTATATGATGTCCTTAGACCTCAGCGGTATATGATGTCCTTACACCTCAGCGGTATATGATGTCCTTACACCTCAGCGGTATATGATGTCCTTACACCTCAGTGGCATATAATGTCCTTACACCTCAGTAGTAGATGATGTCCTTACACCTCAGCGGTATATGATGTCCTTACACCTCAGCGGTATATGATGTCCTTACACCTCAGCGGTATATGATGTCCTTACACCTCAGCGGTATATGATGTCCTTACACCTTAGTAGTATATGATGTCCTTACACCTCAGTAGTATATGATGTCCTTACACCTCAGTAGTATATGATGTCCTTACACCTCAGTAGTATATGATGTCCTTACACCTCAGTAGTATATGATGTCCTTACACCTCAGTAGTATATGATGACCTTACACCTCAGCGGTATATGATGTCCTTACACCTCAGTAGTATATGATGTCCTTACACCTCAGTAGTATATGATGACCTTACACCTCAGTAGTATATGATGTCCTTACACCTCAGTAGTATATGATGTACTTACACCTCAGTAGTATATGATGTCCTTACACCTCAGCAGTATATGATGTCCTTACACCTCAGTCACTTTATTAGCTTTTGAACATAACTATATAAAAGAGTGTTACATAATATAGATTTACAACAATATAAAACAATGTGTGTATCTGCTATGTCAGTACTTACTGTCTCTTCCTAACATTTTGCAGCCTCGGGCAGCTGCTTTTCCCCTTATGTCACATGCCTGGAATATTCCCATTATGATTCCATGGAGGAAGTTATACAATAACAGTCACTCTGTACAGCTATGACACAAGCTTTTTAGCTCCATTGTTGTTAAATCAGAGGAAAGAAACATGTTTCTCTCCAGCATGCTAGGACACTGAGGTGCTTTATGGTGTAAACACATATTGTAGACCAAGATAGACACTAGTTATCAAAAGCAAATAAATCAGAGACTGCAACAGCATTAATCACAGGTGTGACAGCAAAGATGTATAATGGACTGATCGACACATCAGTACCTATGCAGGACTGTCTAAAATGCGTCCTGTTCTCATCTCTAAAGAGATGAAGTTCTACTCCATACATTATACAGTAATTATATAAAGTAGTTATTTACAGCCTAAAATTGTAATTAGCACAGTAAAGCTTTGATTAATAGCTAGAAATGATCTGCAGGTACGTTAGGACGAAGTCATATTTGTCACACAGCAAACGGAGTACTTCGTATAGAACGGGCAGTCCTTAATGACCTGCTAATGGGAGGAAAGACAACACAGCAAGAGGCAAGAAATTATCTTTATTTTCCAACCACTATACTGCATTGCAGCTTCTATCTTACAGCAGCCCCAGTTGTCACTCCTAAGACTCTTTCAGCAGTCTATATCAGTGTCACCATCTACATTTAAATGTTAAATATCTATTTGTCTATTTTCTCCACCTGTTGCCTGTTCTTGAGATCAAGGTCGCCATCTAGTGGTTATCTGAATTATTGCAGTATTGATATAACATTCCGGATATCAACCATAGGGTTGTCTCTGATTGGCTCTTTCCCATCACATGTCACAGGTGTTGCAGTGAAGTTGACATGCGTCTGTGTTGCCATGGTGATCAGACGCACGATGGCGGAGAAGAGGTTCAGCGGAGCCCCTTTTGGTAGCCAGAAAGTCAGGTACAATGGCCGGGACACTGGGGCAGAAATCACACTATATATATATATATATATATATATATATATATATATATATATATATATATATATATATATATATATATATAATTTGCCTGCCTATCCGATTTGTGTGATTTCATAAGTTGTGTCCCTGCCCCCCCAAGAACTGTGTTGTTAGTGCTGCTGCCTCGTTTCATTCAATTAGCCTAATGGAAGAAAAGTATTGAAAATGCAAATAAAAACAAACAATCCATTACAGCCAAGATTCATAAGTATGTGATAAATGGGCAAGATGTGTATTGTATTGTAGTGCACCAAGGGCCACATTGCATGCACAGTGCCTAGGTGCACTGCCCAGCAGCGATATGCCATATTGAATGTACATAAATATTGTCAGTATCACTTATACAAGTGGTGCATTGGAAAAGGCATTGTGTGACCCATATGCTTTGGAACATTTTATAAATTATACTAGGCTAGTAAAAATGCAGAATCTGCTTGGTTGCTATGGGTAACAGAATTGTTTTTGTGCACCAGTTTTAATAAATGCCCATGATTGTTTAAATGATGTACCTTTTTATGAAAAAAATACAAGATATGCGTCATATAATACTATACTTCAAATGGGGGTTGCTATAATACAGGACATTTAGGGGCTGAGAGGCAGGGGGCCAGGGGTCCCTTAGTGGGCTGCTTAGCAGAGTCTCTCCTCCCGGGCTAAAAGTTGCCGACCCTCCCCTGAAAGCTAAATACATTTACTATTAACTTTAATTATAGTGGTTTATATTAGGGATGAGCGCGCTCGGATTTCTGAAATCCGAGCCCACCCGAACGTTGCGGATCCGAGTCGGATCCGAGACAGATCCGGGTATTGGCGCCAAATTCAAAAGTGAAACTGAGGCTCTGACTCATAATCCCGTTGTCGGATCTCGCGATACTCGGATCCTATAAATTCCCCGCTAGTCGCCGCCATCTTCACTCGGGCATTGATCAGGGTAGAGGGAGGGTGTGTTAGGTGGTCCTCTGTGCTGTTTAGTTCTGTGCTGTTTAGTTCTGTGCTGTTTAGTTCTGTGCTGTTTAGTTCTGTGCTGTTTAGTTCTGTGCTGTTTAGTGCTGTGCTGTGCTGTGCTGTGCTCTGCTGTTTAGTGCTGTTTAGTGCTGTGCTGTGCTGTGCTGTGCTGTGTTCTGCAGTATCAGTCCAGTGGTGCTGTGTGCTGTGCTCTGTCCTTCTGAGGTCAGTGGTGCTGCTGGGTCCTGTGCTGTGTCCTGTTCAGTCCAGTGGTGCTGTGTCCTGTGCTCTGTGCTTCTAAGGGCATAGTTATTTCCCCAATATTCCCCTGTGTTTAAAAAAATAAAAAAAAGTTTTTTTTAAAAAATACCAAAAACTACTTTAATATTTTTTAATTACCACAAAATTTTCACAACCAATCCTGCAGTATAAGCCCATTGGTACTGCAATATTACCAAGTTCACACATTCAGCAGTAAAAGTCCAGTGGTACTGCAATATTACAAAGTTTACACATTCTGCAGTATCAGTCCAGTGGTGCTGTGTCCTGTGCTCTGTCCTGTTCAGTCCAGTGGTGCTGTGTCCTGTGCTCTGTGCTTCTAAGGGCATAGTTATTTCCCCATTATTCCCAAGTTTGTAAAAAATAAAAAAAAAAGTAAAAAAAAATAAAAAATTAAAAAAAAAAAAAATATATAATAATTATAACCAAATTTGCAAAACCAATCCAGCATTATAAGTCCATTGGTACTGCAATATTACCAAGTTCACACATTCTGCAGTATCAGTCCAGTGGTGCTGTGTCCTGTGCTCTGTCCTGCTGAGTTCCGTAGTGCTGCTGGGTCCTGTGCCGTGTCCTGTTCAGTCCAGTGGTGCTGTGTCCTGTGCTCTGTGCTTCTAAGGGCATAGTTATTTCCCCATTATTCCCAAGTTTTTAAAAAATAAAAAAAAAGTAAAAAATAATAAAAAATTTTAAAAAAAAAAAATATATAATAATTATAACCAAATTTGCAAAACCAATCCAGCATTATAAGTCCATTGGTACTGCAATATTACCAAGTTCACACATTCTGCAGTATCAGTCCAGTGGTGCTGTGTCCTGTGCTCTGTCCTGCTGAGTTCCGTAGTGCTGCTGGGTCCTGTGCCGTGTCCTGTTCAGTCCAGTGGTGCTGTGTCCTGTGCTCTGTGCTTCTAAGGGCATAGTTATTTCCCCATTATTCCCAAGTTTTTAAAAAATAAAAAAAAAGTAAAAAATAATAAAAAATTTAAAAAAAAAAAAATATATAATAATTATAACCAAATTTGCAAAACCAATCCAGCAGTATAAGTCCATTGGTACTGCAATATTACCAAGTTCACACATTCTGCAGTATCAGTCCAGTGGTGCTGTGTCCTGTGCTCTGTCCTGCTGAGTTCCGTAGTGCTGCTGGGTCCTGTGCCGTGTCCTGTTCAGTCCAGTGGTGCTGTGTCCTGTGCTCTGTGCTTCTAAGGGCATAGTTATTTCCCCACTATTCCCAAGTTTTTTAAAAATAAAAAAAAAGTAAAAAAAAATAAAAAATAAAAAAAATATATAATAATTATAACCAAATTTGCAAAACCAATCCAGCAGTATAAGTCCATTGGTACTGCAATATTACCAAGTTCACACATTCTGCAGTATCTTGTGCTACATATAATGGAGACCAAAAATTTGGAGGATAAAGTAGGGAAAGATCAAGACCCACTTCCTCCTAATGCTGAAGCTGCTGCCACTAGTCATGACATAGACGATGAAATGCCATCAACGTCGTCTTCCAAGCCCGATGCCCAATCTCGTAGTACCGGGCATGTAAAATCCAAAAAGCCCAAGTTAAGAAAAAGTAGCAAAAAGAGAAACTTAAAATCATCTGAGGAGAAACGTAAAGTTGCCAATATGCCATTTACGACACGGAGTGGCAAGGAACGGCTTAGGCCCTGGCCCGTGTTCATGACTAGTGGTTCAGCTTCACCCACGGATCTTAGCCCTCCTCCTCCTCCCCCCCCCTACAAAAAATTGAAGAGAGTTATGCTGTCAGCAACAAAACAGCAAACAACTCTGCCTTCTAAAGAGAAATTATCACAAATCCCCAAGGCGAGTCCAAGGGTGTTGGTGGTTGTCAAGCCTGACCTTCCCATCACTGTACGGGAAGAGTTGGCTCGGGAGGAGGCTATTGATGATGTAGCTGGCGCTGTGGAGGAACTTGATGATGAGGATGGTGATGTGGTTATTGTAAATGAGGCACCAGGGGGGGAAACAGCTGATGTCCATGGGATGAAAAAGCCCATCGTCATGCCTGGTCAGAAGACCAAAAAATGCACCTCTTCGGTCTGGAGTTATTTTTATCCAAATCCAGACAACCAATGTATGGCAATATGTAGCTTATGTAAAGCTCAAATAAGCAGGGGTAAGGATCTTGCCCACCTAGGAACATCCTCCCTTATACGTCACCTGAATAACCTTCATAGTTCAGTGGTTAGTTCAGGAACTGGGGCTAGGACCCTCATCGGTACAGGGACACCTAAATCCCGTGGTCCAGTTGGATACACACCAGCAACACCCTCCTCGTCAACTTCCTCCACAATCTCCATCAGATTCAGTCCTGCAGCCCAAGTCACCAGCCAGACTGAGTCCTCCTCAATACGGGATTCATCCGAGGAATCCTGCAGCGGTACGCCTACTACTGCCACTGCTGCTGTTGCTGCTGTTAGTCGGTCATCTTCCCAGAGGGGAAGTCGTAAGACCGCTAAGTCTTTCACCAAACAATTGACCGTCCAACAGTCGTTTGCCATGACCACCAAATACGATAGTAGTCACCCTATTGCAAAGCGTATAACTGCGGTTGTAACTGCAATGTTGGTGTTAGACGTGCGCCCGGTGTCCGCCATCAGTGGAGTGGGATTTAGAGGGTTGATGGAGGTATTGTGTCCCCGGTACCAAATCCCCTCGAGATTCCACTTCACTAGGCAGGCGATACCAAAAATGTACAGAGAAGTACGATCAAGTGTCCTCAGTGCTCTTAAAAATGCGGTTGTACCCACTGTCCACTTAACCACGGACATGTGGACAAGTGGTTCTGGGCAAACGAAGGACTATATGACTGTGACAGCCCACTGGGTAGATGCATCCCCTTCCGCAGCAACAGCAACAGCTGCATCAGTAGCAGCATCTACAAAATGGCTGCTCATGCAAAGGCAGGCAACATTGTGCATTACAGGCTTTAATAAGAGGCACAACGCTGACAACATATTAGAGAAAATGAGGGAAATTATCTCCCAGTGGCTTACCCCACTTAGACTCTCATGGGGATTTGTGGTGTCAGACAATGTCAGTAACATTGTGCGGGCATTAAATATGGGCAATTTCCAGCACGTCCCATGTTTTGCCCACACCATTAATTTGGTGGTGCAGCATTACCTCAAGAGTGACAGGGGTGTGCAGGAGATGCTTGCGGTGGCCCGCAAAATTGCTGGACACTTTCGGCATTCAGCCAGTGCCTACCGCAGACTAGAGGCACATCAAAAAAGCTTGAACCTGCCCTGCCATCACCTCAAACAAGAGGTTGTGACGCGCTGGAACTCCACCCTCTATATGCTGCAGAGGATGGAGGAGCAGCAAAAGGCCATTCAGGCCTACACAGCCACCTACGACATAGGCAAAGGAGTGGGGATGCGCCTGAGTCAAGCGCAGTGGAGACTGATTTCCGTGTTGTGCAAGGTTCTGCAGCCATTTGAACTTGCCACACGAGAAGTCAGTTCCGACACTGCCAGCTTGAGTCAGGTCATTCCCCTGATCAGGCTGTTGCAGAAGCAGCTGGAGAAAGTGAGGGAGGAGCTGGTAAGCCATTGCGATTACAGCAAGCATGTAGCTCTTGTGGATGTAGCCCTTCGTACGCTTTGCCAGGATCCGAGGGTGGTCACTCTTTTAAAGTCAGAGGAATACATTCTGGCCACCGTGCTCGATCCTCGGTTTAAAGCGTATGTTGTGTCTCTGTTTCCGGCGGACACAAATCTACAGCGGTGCAAAGACCTGCTGGTCAGGAGATTGTCCTCTGAAGAGGACCGTGACATGCCAACAGCTCCACCCTCATTTTCTTCCACATCTATGGCTGCGAGGAAAAGGCTCAGTTTTCCCAAAAGAGGCACTGGCGGGGATGCTGATAACATCTGGTCCGGACTGAAGGACCTGCCAACCATTGCAGACATGTCTACTCTCGCTGCATTGGATGCTGTCACAATAGAAAAAATTGTGGATGATTACTTTGCTGACACCATCCAAGTAGACATGTCAGACAGTCCATATTGTTACTGGCAGGAAAAAAAGGCAGTTTGGAAGCCCCTGTACAAACTGGCTCTATTTTACCTGAGTTGTCCCCCCTCCAGTGTGTACTCGGAAAGAGTTTTTAGTGCAGCGGGGAACCTGGTCAGTGAGCGGCGAAGGAGGTTGCTTCCTCACAACGTTGAAAAAATGATGTTTATAAAAATGAATAATCAATTCCTCAATGAAGTACAGCACTGCCCTCCAGATACTACAGAGGGACCTGTGGTTGTGGAGTCCAGCGGGGACAAATTGATAATGTGTGATGAGGAGGAAGTACACACTGTAGGGGGAGAGGAATCAGAGGTTGAGGATGAGGACGACATCTTGGCTCAGTAGAGCCTGTTTAGTCTGTACAGGGAGAGATGAATAGCTTTTTTGGTGTGGGGGCCCAAACAAACCAATCATTTCAGTCAAAGTTGTTTGGTAGGCCCTGTCGCTGAAATGATTGGTTTGTTAAAGTGTGCATGTCCTATTTCAACAACAGACCTCTCAACTGCAGCTCATCCCTCCTCTGCGGGGATAATGTCTCCTGTGCTCTGACACGTCACTCTGTGTACTCTCAGCCTCAGGATCTGACACTACAGCTACCATGCCTCTTGTAGCAGCCCTCACTCCAGGGCCTCTTCCATGTGCAGTGTCCCCCTCTCTCTTGGGTTCACTATAGTGGCATGGAGTTCTCCCCCTCATCCAGGGCACACATTCCTTGCCCTGGCTCAGTCACCACGCTCAGACTTCCAGGCAATGCTGGGGGAGCCTGGGAGCTTCCACCCCAGGTCCCCAGCTACAACTCTCCTCTCCTGTGTCTTCTCTCTCTTTCTGACACTTTAAAGATCGTGCCTTTAAATGAAAAAGTCAGTCTTCATTGCACGACTATGTGCAAGTGCAACAGGGACATTTTTTTGGGTTTACAAAGTCAAACAATAACACTACGACCCTGTCTGTCTGGGGTCTGTCAATGACGAATTGTCTGGAGCATGTTTTGAGGAGGTATTGTGGCCCCGGTATCAAATTGGGTACTGGGGCCACCCCACTATGCAGTCCAGATACTTGTTTGGTGGAATTCCGACACGTGGAGGGTTTTTTAATTATATTGTGGCCTCGGTACCAAATTGTGTACCGGGGCCACCACACTACGCAGTCAAGATACTTGTTTGGTGGAATTCAGACCAGTTGAGGGTTTTATTATTATATTGTGTGGACCACTCTATCTATACCACACTACAACTCTATACCACTCTATTTCCTACTTTAATTCTATTTAATTCTATTTCCTACTTTAATTCTATTACTAATTAATTAACATAAAGAGGAACAAAAAAAACCAATTTTACCAAAAGTATAATATGACTTAGACTTACAAACACTACACTTGAAAGATCGTGCCTTTAAATGAAAAAGTAAGTCTTCATTGCACGACTATGTGCAACAGGGACAGTTTTTTTCTTTACAAAGTCAACTAATAACACTTGGACCCTGTCTGTCTTTAACATACTTGATGGGATCTCAATGACGAATTGTCTGTAGCATGTTTGGAGGAGGTATTGTGGCCCCGGTATCAAGTTGGGTACCGGGGCCACCCCACTACGCAGTCCAGATACTTGTTTGGTGGAATTCTGACACGTGGAGGGTGTATTTATTTTATTGTGGCCCCGGTATCAAATTGGGTACCGGGGCCACCCCACTACGCAGTCCAGATACTTGTTTGGTGGAATTCTGACACGTGGAGGGTGTATTTATTTTATTGTGGCCCCGGTATCAAGTTGGGTACCGGGGCCACCCCACTACGCAGTCCAGATACTTGTTTGGTGGAATTCTGACACGTGGAGGGTTTTTTAATTATATTGTGGCCTCGGTACCAAATTGTGTACCGGGGCCACCACACTACGCAGTCAAGATAGATAGATGCGTATCATAGATAAAGTACATTCAGTGGTGTGGGGCAAATTGAAAAATATTCAAAATGCACTGACATTATCAAAAACAAGAGGTTGTCACACGCTAAAACTCCAACATGTATATGATGGAGAGGATGGAGGAGCAGCCGTATGTGTAGTGTAATGCAGACCTGTTGAAGGTTTTTTATATATTTTATTGTGGTGCCCAGTGCCCACTCCTCTAGGCAGTCCAGGTACATTTATTGGTGCGATTCATAAAAGTTCAGGGTTTTTAATATATCTTGTGGTGACCCACTCCTCTACGCAGTCCAGGTACATTTATTGGTGCGATTCATAAAAGTTCAGGGTTTTTAATATATTGTGGTGACCCACTCCTCTACGCAGTCCAGGTACATTTATTGGTGCGATTCATAAAAGTTCAGGGTTTTTAATATATTGTGGTGACCCACTCCTCTACGCAGTCCAGGTACATTTATTGGTGCGATTCATAAAAGTTCAGGGTTTTTAATATATTGTGGTGACCCACTCCTCTACGCAGTCCAGGTACATTTATTGGTGCGAATCAAACTAATTGATGGTTTTCTTATTATATATATTGTGGTGACCCACTCCTCTACGCAGTCCAGGTACATTTATTGGTGCGATTCATAAAAGTTCAGGGTTTTTAAGATATTGTGGTGACCCACTCCTCTACGCAGTCCAGGTACAATTATTGGTGCGAATCATAAAAGTTCAGGGTTTTTAATATATTGTGGTGACCCACTCCTCTACGCAGTCCAGGTACATTTATTGGTGCGAATCAAACAAGTTGATGGTTTTCTTATTATATATATTGTGGTGACCCACTCCTCTACGCAGTCCAGGTACATTTATTGGTGCGATTCATAAAAGTTCAGGGTTTTTAATATATTGTGGTGACCCACTCCTCTACGCAGTCCAGGTACATTTATTGGTGCGAATCAAACAAGTTGGTGGTTTTCTTATTATATATATTGTGGTGACCCACTCCTCTACGCAGTCCAGGTACATTTATTGGTGCGATTCATAAAAGTTCAGGGTTTTTAATATATTGTGGTGACCCACTCCTCTACGCAGTCCAGGTACATTTATTGGTGCGAATCAAACTAGTTGATGGTTTTCTTATTATATATATTGTGGTGACCCACTCCTCTACGCAGTCCAGGTACATTTATTGGTGCGATTCATAAAAGTTCAGGGTTTTTAATATATTGTGGTGACCCACTCCTCTACGCAGTCCAGGTACAATTATTGGTGCGAATCATAAAAGTTCAGGGTTTTTAAGATATTGTGGTGACCCACTCCTCTACGCAGTCCAGAAAGATACCTTTTTGCAACGTTTTGGACTAATAACTATATTGTGAGGTGTTCAGAATACACTGTAAATGAGTGGAAATGCTTGTTATTGAATGTTATTGAGGTTAATAATAGCCTAGGAGTGAAAATAAGCCCAAAAACTTGATTTTTAAACTTTTTATGTTTTTTTCAAAAAAAATCCGAATCCAATACCTTAAATCCGAACCGAGACCTTTCGTCAAGTGTTTTGCGAGACAAATCCGAACCTCAAAAATAACGAAAATCCGGATCCAAAACACAAAACACGAGACCTCAAAAGTCGCCGGTGCACATCCCTAGTTTATATATATAAAAAAACAACAACAACTTTATTTTGCTTTCATTTTAAGTTGGAATTTCCCACCTAATACCAATAGTTACAATATGCAAATGAGAGTGGGTAATCAGTCTCTCCCTATCTGTCTGTCTCACTCTCTGTCTGTCTGTCTGTTGGTGTCTGTATGTGAGTGTGTGTCTATATTAGGGAATTTAGACTGTAAGCTCCAATGGGGCAGGGACTGATGTGAATGAGTTCTCTGTACAGCGCTGCGGAATTAGTGGTGCTATATAAATAAATGATGATGATGATGATGATTTATCACAGAATTACTTTTGTGGAGTACAAAGCAAGATTGCTGCTGACACTGTACATTGGGGAGAGTATAGAATATGTATCACACAATGTAATGGGTTTCAAAACCATCTTTATTTCATGTTTTAAAGCCATCAGTATATTTTTAGGTGACAATGACTGGTTCCTTTTAAACTGAACAAAAGACATGCAAACACGTATGCTGAATACAGTATTTAGGATGTAGGTATACTTGTTGCATATAACACAATCGGGAACTTTCAAACATTTAAGAAGTGGAGAACTCAGTGGAGAGCTTTTCATGATAGAATGGAATATCATTTCCATACAGATGGTTCATTATTATTATTATTATTATTATTATTATTATTATTATTATAAAAATAATTGAATGTATGTATTTTAGTTACTTTTGTTGCTTGTCAGTGTAATAAAAATATTTTTCCTTTTGACCAATTATATTGTTTTCACACAAATGGCCACTAGTCCTTCTGCAATGTTCCATCGGTTTTACCTTGTTTTTTTGACATTACACCAGTGATGGGCAAATCTGATGCACTTCAGGGCCTGCATGGTGCAGCCCTCTAACCTTCCAAAGGGCACATGACCTTTAATCTTAGTAATAAGTTAAAATAATATATTTAATCAAAGAAAGAGACACCTATCTGTAATATCATATCAGCAGGCATTTTAAGCAAGTGTTACCAGATAAAACATAAAATATGACAATAAAGGAGGAAGGCGTTGGGGGCAGCAGTTGAAGGCTCGGACGGCTGTCTGTGGCCCATAATTTCATAACGCTATTGGGAATTTGAATAGTCTACTTCAGGGCCGTAACTAGGGCTGTGCGACACGGGCGACCGCCCAGGGCACAACGCTGAAGGGGGGCGCAATTTAGGTATATTTTAGGTTAATTTGGTTAAAATTGAGGGCTAGGGGGGCGGCATTTGTCTTTCTTGCCCAGGACACTAGAATTCTAAGTTACGGCTCTGGTCTACTTGCACTAAACTCTACCAAGAATCTTTGTGACTATCTGGAAAATAAATTTCAAGCTTATTAGGTGAAATGAGGTAAATAGCAAACAGAACTTAAAGTGGAAATTAAACTTTTTCGATTCTTCATAAATGTGCAGTGTATCGCTGGAGTCTGTGGATGATGGTGCATTTGACCTAGATGCACAAAGCAGTTTAAAAATATTTTTCAGTTTAGCCGATACATGGCAAAACTGTGAGATTTGGTCAGGTCACAAATGAAGGGATTCAACTAGACTTCAGCTGACTTCTTCCTATCAATCTAACAGGTTTGTAAGGAATAGAAATGTATTGGCACAAGTCTTTCAAAGCTGGATTTTAGGTGCAGGATAAAATGCTATACATAGCACCTTTACAGACTAATGCCGCAGACTTATGATATGATAGATCATAATTATATCATAATCCTCAGAAAAATCCACACATGGGCTAGATTTACTAAACTGCGGGTTTGAGAAAGTGGGGATGTTGCCTATAGCAACCAATCAGATTCTAGCTTTCATTTATTTAGCGCTTTCTACAAAATGACAGCTAGAATCTGATTGGTTGCTATAGGCAACATCCCCACTTTTTCAAACCCGCAGCTTAGTAAATCTAACCCATGATCAGAAAGCAATTAATCACTTATATACGTTTTCTTTTTCTTTCACACAGCTATCATTTTGTTAACATGGTCATGGTTTGTGGTCCCTGGTCTCTAATGTTTACACACTTCTTAGTTGCCAAACCTGTCAGTGAGCAACAATTACAATAATATTTTACATAAATAGGGACATACCATACCATATACCATATCTTATCTCACAGATTTGATGTGTCAGCAGTTTATCCTGAGTGGAAGAAGACCGGTTGCTACACACAAGTGCCTTACTGCAAGAGGGCAAATTCGGAGATAGTGAGTAAAGATATATACACCAGCGGCTAATGAATATAAGCGCTTATATAATAAGAGTACAAGAGTAATATGTGCAGTATCCCATAGCAACTAGATCAGCTTCTGTTCATGTGACTTCAATAGATTGCTGTGAGCTGATATCTGATTGGTTGCTATGGGTTAAAGTAAATCATTGCTCTTGACAGCATGCTATTAAAATGAAGTTATTGATCAGGTTGATTTTAGGTTCCAAGGAGTTTATAGAAGATGTACAGTTTAAGGCTGTCCTTTTAGGATGTATTTTTTTTATAAGTATTTGAAATGATATGCTTTTTTTTGTCATTTACCTTGTTTTGAGGAGCTACCAGTAGAACCATTGAACCTCCTCAATCTCTTATCTACCTAGACTGTGAGTTTAAAGTGAGACTTGGGGCCTGATTCATTAAGGAACGTAAGTCCCGATGTGTGCCTTATTTTGCATACAATTGCTCTGCACGTGCTCAGAAACAGACTATACACCAGGGGCGGATCTAGAAAAGTACTGTACCAGGGGCGATTTAGGGGGGCGATTTAGGCCCCGCCCCTTTCTAAAATCTTAGGCTGCCGACTGCTGCACACTATGTGCAGGTCCGTCCAGCCATGACAGGCAGGGACAGTGTGCTGCCCGGCTGCTCTGATTGTGTTTTAAACACAATCAGAGCAGCCGGGCAGCACACTGTCCCTGCCTGTCACGGCTGGACGGACCTGCACATACTGTTCAGCCATCGGCAGCAAGTGTCTGCTAGGGGGGGCGATCTCCCCCCCCCCCTGGATCCGCCACTGCTATACACCAGTGAACGTAGGTGCATGCAGTTTAAGTTTGAATGACACTTCCAACAGCCTAGGATTTGAGGGGAAGGAGCGTATGCACATAGACAGTGTACAGTAAGGACGTGCCAAGGTCGAGTGAATGCTCCTGTGTCCGATTCAAGCTCAGGGCATCTTTTAGATACGTGTTTCTTAGCCGTTATCACTTGCACCAGCTACAGTGCAGAGTGATAGTGGTGACTGGTGTGTAAGCATGCAAGAACAAGAGTTTGCAGTTAAGAGTAACTGTAAAAGTGCATTTTATGTACATTAAGCATTAATAACATCCTGATAAATGTATTTCATGTCAGCAAAAAATAAGAAAAATAAACATTTTCTTTAAAATGCATTTTTATTAATGATTATGACATTAACGGGTGTTAATGTATTACTTTTTTTTCTCTGTGCGTTCTGATGCATTGTACGTATCCTGCAGTGTGTTGTGTCTGTCTGCATACGGCAAGTGCCGTATAGCCAGAGCGTTCTTACACCTGTATTCAAATGAAAACATTTCTTCAGATCCGCTTGTACTTGAATACGGGTGTACAATGTTCGTCCATTTTAAAAACGCAAATTGCATTCACTTTGCTTTCGTTGATGAATCAGGCCCTTGATGTCTATAAATGTCTTTTTGGCATAGTAAAACTTTTTATTTATGACAGTAAAAAATAACACATTGGTCATAACAAACATAAAATTTGTTGTACAAATGTCAAATATAAGATTTCATAAGAAAAAATAGAAAGATAACACAAAGAGGTATAAAACCCCAGCCTATTGGGGTTATAGACATTATACATAAGAATAGACATAAACATTGGGTGATGTTACCATTTAGTATAAAATATGTGAAAAAGAATTGATGACTTTTTTAGTTTTTATATTGTGTAAGTTAGGTAAAAAGAAGAGTAGGTGGATGGTGCGTCACTAACGTAGGGTACAAACGACTCTGTGAGTGAGCAGGTATATGGGATGAGGGTAAATCCAAGGAGGAGTAGAAAGGGGGCGGGGAATCGGTAGTCTTGGTATCTCTGCAGCTTTTAATAAAAATTAGGTCTCTGGAAACTAAAGGGTGAAATAGATAAAGGAGGCGAAATTCGGCATTTATGCATCTGATAACAAGAGGGAGGTTATGATGTTCTTGGGAGCTCACTGTTATAATTTAAGTACCACGGGTCCCAGACTGTGTGGAATCTTTACAACTGTATCGTGAGGTGATATTCTTCCCTCATGTCCAAAAAGGTGTGTGGGGCTTATTCTCCCATAATATGGAGAAGTCTATCCAAACCCACAGATGCCCAAGGTTGTGCAAAGCTTCTGTACAGCCTAAAGGAAGAAGAGGATGTTTCCAAAGTGGTGTCAGTGGGGATGGATATGGGTATAGTTACACTTTTGCAATTTTTTAATTAACAGCGCAACCTATAAGTACTGAGGGGAAAGCTGTAAAACAACATAAGTGTTCATAGTTTTCTTGGGTCTTAATAGGAATGTGTTTTTTTTTTAGTTACAATAATGTGTTTTTTCAACGTAATGTCCATCCGTATCTATAAAAAGACTATGCTTTACTCTAGGTGAGACGTTTAGGGCCTGGAACCTATAATTCCTCACCTGGAGATTTTAGCCCTTCCGTTCTTGAGCGAAAAGCATCAACGCCTGGATGGAAAAGGGCAGAAGAAACGGAGAAGCTGAGCGGTATGCCACATCTTCTATACAAAGAAACATGGGAGAGAAACCGTTTGCTGGTGAGGGGAAGCTTGTCAGATAGACGTAGATTCTGGGCACCATTAATGCTTTTTCCCTAATTCTCTGTATGCTCCATTGCTTTAGAAGGAAAACATGGGGCCGGGACGATACAACATCATGTCATTTGTGGAGATAAAGGAAAAGAAACCGTCCAGCATGTTTGGAGTGTGTGGCACTAAAGATGTGCGCTTCAAGGAGGATATAAAGGTACAGCATATTAAAAAGGGAGAGAAGAGTGTCGGGATGTATCTGAAACCTTATAATGTGACAAGGGGCATAATACTTAATTGTTGGGCCCTGTAGCAAATTCTTCTGGGTTGACAGGTGGTGTCCCCAGGGGCGGGCTGGGCAGGGGGGCATCGGCCCCCCGGGCTGCTCAGTCTAACCACTGTTTGGGCCGGCCGACAACCTTCCCCCGTGGATGCAGTATTACCTTTACCTGATTACCAGCGGCGCACAGGCGGCCGCATCACATGACACGCGATGCGGCCACGTCAGCGCACAGGAGGCCGCATCACATGACACGTGACGCGGCCGGGTCATCGATGACGCGGCCACATCGTGTGTCATGTGATGCGGCCTCCTGTGCGGCCCAGGGGGTGAAATTTGCCAGCCCGCGCCTGGGTGTCCCCACCTGTTCCTGAGGCCCCACTCTGCGTGTTTAAGAGTGCGCATAACCGCACATGCACCGGGCCCAGCACACACTCAGGAGAGCAGAACGGGGGCCTCAGGGGCAGATGGACCAGCATAGCAGGGCCCCATAGCCACCTAACAACCCTGCAAGGACGGTAGTTCCACCATTGCCGGTCACTTACAACATGGTCAGAGCAATCTCTGGACTGAACCCATATTCACAATAAAAAGGAACTAGCAACTGGCATCGATGAGATATGAGGCACAAAGTGAATTGATAAGTTATATTGTCATTAATTTTGGATCAGCTCACAAAATTTGTGAAGTTTCAACCTCAGAAGTCTTTCTGCAGCACTAACTGTACTAATGTCTTCATCAATGACCCCGAATTGTACCTTGTACTTGTTCTACGATGTTTTACATTTTTTTTGTCACAATTGCTACTTTCTATTTATATATATTATATACTGTATAAAGTATGACTTCTGTTTGTCCTGTTTCTGTCCTTCTCACAGGAATGTAACCCAGGACCTGGGACTTACGGCAATCCGCACCAACTGATGGAAGAGAGGGCTTCCAAGTCTGCCAGCACCAAGGGCATCATGGATAGCGAGACTAGTAGATGTAGCACAGCACGTAGCAGTGTAAGTGATTATGGTATGAGGGGGACTGTGAGGATATAGGGTAATATTACCTCAATGTACCACACAGCAAACAACATAATAGAGCATATGCTACAAATACCAGAGGGTTCATCACACTGCAATACACAACTTCTTATAGTTCTTTCCCAGTCCTGACTGCTGAGCCAAGCTCTTCACTCCTTTACCCACGTGTTAGGAATTAGGCTCAATCATTTCTATAGGACAAGACTTCTCCTACCCATATAGTGACCAGCTACTCAGAATTCAAACTGTGCAGCTAGGGATAGGGGGAAAACAGAGCCTCATTGAACTTTCCCACAATTAAGCATCTAACAGCACATAAATCTCACCAAGGGCACTGATTCTCGAGCCTGTACCCTATTGGACTGTATCCTCTGACCACTGGTGAGTACTATTACACAACTGCTTGAGCCGAACAGCAGCTTTCAGTGACTGTACCACTAGAGGGCACCAATACTCCCTCTTCTGCAAAGCAGCAGTTACATTACCTGTTGAAGATCCTCATAAACCTGCTTGAGCAGATCCCCTGGCTTGCCTACATGCCCCCCAGTGGACATCTGAGAGGTGAAGAATTAGAATATATCTTCATGCTCACAGCATTGTAGACCAAATAATATAAATGGGGAAGCCCCACATGCGTATTAGAACAAAGGACTCTGAGTGGCTGCACAATACAAAGCTCATAGACTATTGAAAGCATCCCTGCAGCTGCACAATCATGTCACAGAGAAACCAAGAAAACATTACAACACCTAAACCTATCATGCTTAAAGCAGTGTAAAAAGCTAACTGATCCAGAAATCAGCCCCAGACCAGCTAGACATATAATGACGGCTAAGTATCTGAACCTGTCACGACCACCAGTGATATTATGGCTCTAGTCCAGTGAACAATGCACATCAATAATATCCCAGAGACAGTCACAAATGTCTCTCTCCCCACATATCTACAAGGTCTGTTTCCACAAATGGTGCCCAAACTCTCTGCGGAGATGCCCCAACTAGACTCATAGGGTCTTTAGGCCAAAACCAGATTCGGACCAACCACCGAGGGATGTAGCCATCCGCTTTCACCACTCTAGGGGGTATATTTACTAAATTGCGGGTTTGAAAAAGTGTAGATGTTGCCTATAGCAACCAATCAGATTCTAGTTATCATTTATTTAGTACATTCTACACAATGACGGCTAGAATCTGATTGGTTGCTATAGGCAAAATCTCCACTTTTTCAAACCCGCAGTTTGAAATAATGGCCTCGGCCAGACATGTCCCAACCATTCCCTAAGCAGGAACCTTCTATTCTCACAAAGAGAAGAGACTTTATCAACCTAACCAAAGCCCTGGGGAACCACTCCATCAAATACAAATGGGGTTTCCTCGTTCAACTCCTAGTGACAAGAGACGGTCAAAACCCCCAGAACAAGGCTACAAACTCCTCAGACTGCTAGGCATGATAGAAGATCTACCAGCGCTCCTCCGCTCATCTTCATCTCCAATGCAGCCTCCAGCACCAGAGCGGCAAAATCCTAATCACCTCTTTCCTTTCCAGGACCAGACTCTGCTCAGTAAATAAAGAGCTTTACTAAGGAGGATGATAAAGACTCACTAAGTGCAATCATTAGCTGCATGCTCACACAGAAGCCAATGTAAGATGAAGACAAACATTTCTGACAAAGAGCAGATGTCACTTAACGCTGAGGATATCTTCTAGGTATCCTCTCCATAGGCAGATATATAACTCCTTACTCTCCATTCCAGTTCCCATAACTTTTCCCAGGTGAAATAGCTTTCTTCGCCTTATGAGATTCAGGTCCAGGGGTGATTTTTCACATTGGTTAATGTTTGAAGTTTACACGTGTTTGTCTTTAACTATCTTCTTTCTGTATCTACTCCCCTGATGAACCCACCCCTCGCAACACAGCTCACTTAACCTGCAGAGCTTCACAACTACACTTCACTCATCCAATGGCGATATACCAACCACCACCACACAAGGAAGGTGCAACACCTGCACTGTCTATACCGCAGAGAACGAGCTCTGCCCTATGGACCCATGTCAACACAGCCCCCCCCCCTCTTGCCCCAGAGACTGCCTTATCAACCATCTGTTTCTCAGAAACACGGTTCATTAACCTACCTTGAGATTGAAAATTCTCAGGCATGATGATAATGGCCTCAATTCCCCAACTGTACACACTCTTTGATATCATCATATTACAGTCGTCACACTTCAAGGCTTCATACCCCTTTTTAATTAATACTCTCACACATTTTACTCTGTAGCCAACACTAAGTGCAGAAGGACAGCTATATTAGTACACCATAGTGTCGCCTTATTAGTTGAAAATATAGTTTCCGATGAGGGTGCCTTCTACGTTGCATTTTCTCAAAAACTGCTTCCCAGAATAGTCGGGGATTTCAACACCATCCTTGATACAATCTTGGACATACTCTGGTCATGATAAAGAATACCACAACTTATTAGCTCAACAGACCCTAAACAACCTTTATAATGCTTGACGATTGTCTCAGCCCACTAGCAAAGCCTTCACCCATTAGTCATCCACTCGCAATCACACATTGACTTGTTCCTAAATCCTAATAGACCAGTCGACAACACAGACACTCTGCAATGTCCAATCTCCCCATGTCCTGCACTGACCATGCAGCAGTGGAACTCTTAAATAAATAATTGCTGTGTGGCCACCCACCTGGCAACATTTAAGAATATATAATAGATATAAAATATATAAATACATGGTTAGCACACTACAATCCAAGCAATATTGAGCACAATTTAGACAATAATGGGGGTCCGGCAGAATAAGCCCCTTACAGAGACCTTGTGTAATTTCTTCCCTAATGCACTGCTCATATTTTAGGGATGTGATCTGGGACCAGGAACTTACAACCTAAAAAGCTCCATAGATGAAACATTGAAACATACTGTGAGTAAAAGAGGACCTTATGACCTATTCACTGGATCAAGATCACAACCAATCCCATATGGACACTTTGCTACGCCAATAGTAAGTGTGGAACTGACCAAGTCATTTAATGGGGAGTACTGGCTATATGTGCACATGTGTGCAACTGAATAAACAAAATCAGGGATTCCATTTTGCTACACATTCTCTCTTTCACAGCTAGATGGCGGCACCGTTGCTAACGCTGCCAATGGAAAGTTTTTGTTTTCAGTGTTGCATCCAATGTGACGGCTCCCATGGTGACCAGCCTATGCTAGCTTGTACATAAAGCATACAATAAAATATGCCTATCATGTTTTATTGCCAATTATTAAATTATTATATATGTAAATGTTTATCATATAATATGACCATATAATGAATACAATTTAAACTCATCTAAAAAGAAAATCTGAATCAGGTCTGTGGTCTGTTTGAAAGGGTTAATGACTGACTGGTTTACAAGACGAACACACAGTCACCCTCCAAATTTTAGGGCCTCTAATTTGATTAAACTGGATGTATCATTGTTTGCTGTAAGGCAACCAATATATAAAACTTTTTAATTTTTTTGTAAAACACTAGTTCCACACTATGGGCCTGATTCATTAAGGATCTTAACTTAAAAAACTTCTTATTTCAGTCTCCTGGACAAAACCATGTTACAATGCAAGAGGTGCAATAATATTCTGTTTTGCACATAAGTTAAATACTGACTGTTTTTTTCATGTAGCACACAAATACTTGATAGCTTATTTGTACACTGAAATTTAAAGTTGATATTTGTGTCCTACATGAAAAAACAGTCAGTATTTAACTTATGTGCAAAACAGAATACTAATTTGCACCCCTTGGATTGTAACATGGTTTTGTCCAGGAGACTGAAATAAGAAGTTTCTTAAGTTAAGATCCTTAATGAATCAGGCCCTGTGTTCGGTTTCCTGTCTCTGAAATATTGGACACATCTTTGTTGCATTTACTTTTAAAACAAATATGAATTCACTCGTGGTTCATGATTATTAAGTATAAACATATCTTTGTTCTAATTTATTTAGTGATGTGTACATGTTTGACAATTTAAAAAAAAAAAAAAAAAATGAATTCACATGTCACTTTTCATGGTCAGTGGCGCACGCAGGGGGGGTTTCTGAGTCTCTAGAAACCCCCCCTGCGCTAACTAAGTGGCCACTGTCCTATACAGCAGCCGCGGCGCTGTCAAAGAAGCGTCTCTCTCGGTTTTTTGGGTTTTTTTTTTTTGGGGTCGGGGAACACCCCCCGACAATCCTCCGCGCGCCGCTGATGGTGTGGGCAACCAGTGATTCTCCAGGTGTTGTGAAACTACAAGCCCCAGCATGCTTGTGCAGCTGATAGCCAGCCTATAGCTGGCAGGATATTTTGGGACTTGTAGTTTCACAACAGCTGGAGAGTCACAGGTTGACCTGACATGATGCTTTCATTGGACATTAGTGAGATGTGTGCCCACAGGGACTTTTTTAGGTAAAACTAGGTCTTTCAACTACCCGGGCTACTACTCCTGTGAGCTAAATTCTGCTCCTAGTATTTAATTTCGAGCACACCTAGGGGTTAAATATGACAGAAGAAGCACACGGGAGTGCAGTGCCATAAAGTATGATCACAGAACATGTGATCATGCCTCAGAATGTCATATGTGCTGGACTCAGTCTCAGCCTGACTACATTCTCCCAAATGGGCAGAAACACTAAGTGGCCAGAGTATGTTGGTTAGTCTACTATCCTCTATGTAATCATGTATGTTTCATTGTATCCTCAGGAATATTGTCGGTCAGAGCCAGGACAATATAAAACAAAGACATTAGTTGACGACCTTGAAAGTGATTGCAAAAGGAAACATGGCAAATTTGGGAAGATTTCTCAGTATCCGACAGTTCCATCAGGAAGAATTTTCTACAGCTCGCTCGCCCACTGCCCCCGGCCACAAGTCAGTATCAAAGATTTCATCAGGAAGTACAAGTGGTTTGTAGTATGGCGGCACCAAACTCTAACATGTATTACCATGAAACTGTTACTGTGTGTTGGATGTGTGTAAACATGTGTCACAAAAGTGTTATGTGTATATGGGGCAGAGTTCATGCTGTGTTAGCGTGTGTGCATGACCTGGTAGACAGACTACTATCATGTTTCTGTAAATAAAAGTGGACAAGGCACAAATGCAGCATATAGGTAAATGTATAGCAACTATGGATGCACCATAAAATATGCTTCCATAGTTTGGGATGTGGCCAAATACCAATTCCATTTCCAAAACAATAAGCCGAATACCAATTTGCATTCTAAGATTATGTATAATAAAATGTAATTTTTAATTTAGCTCCTGGATATTTTGTGCACTAAAATATCTATAAAATCAGGATTCATGTTTAGTTGACTGGTGGCTGCGGGGAAGTTCGACATACACTATATAAATGGCTCGAGAGACATTAGACATGGTAATAAAATGAAAAGGGTTAGTGCAGTGATCTGTGTCATTCCTCATATTGACTGGCTTCCAGTGTCATTACTGAGTGTACCTAGACAATAACATCTGAAATGTGTAATTCTTATATTTATATATGTGGAGCATATTGTCAACTCTGTTATGCATGATATATGTGTGTGTATGTATGTGTGTGTAAGATAACACTGTATCTTAACGTATTTTCCTCATCATAGGATTCTCCAGGCCCTGGTGCCTATGATACAACAAAACCACTTTTTGCGTCAGTGAGGCGATCATCAGCTCCCTTCCTAACCTCTGCTAAGAGATTTGAGAGGAAGTCATGCAGACTGCTCTTTGGAAGTACTGTAAGTGTGTTATGTGCATAGGAAATAGACTTTGTTTCTAGATCTGCATTTTTGGTACTGACATCCCCTATGCTAACTCTTATTAAGCTTTTAGGTTACTGTGCACAAGCTTACACAGTGATAAAGTGCTCACTGTGTATGTTCCCATAAACCTCACATCACCCCTTAAAATTCTAAACATTTGCATGCAAATAAACACACGGAGACTTGTATAAGTTATTAAAAAATGCCAGAACTTTTATTATGATTTATTTTTTTAAATTTAACTAAACCTATGGTGGCGGAGAAACAACTCTCAAGCTGGCAACACTATATATCACAAGTGGACTGGCGCAAACCGCCGTACGTCCACAACCACGGGGGAACAAATCCCATCATAACTTGCGCTGAGTTGGCGTCAGAGTGACTGCACCTTTGAAACTCACGCTGCCCTCCCTCACCGAGCCGGACAGGGACCCTCCTCACCGAAGGACCAAAAAAGGAGTTACTGGTGCCTCCTAGGGAACAGTGACCTACGACAACTACCTGTGCGCCCACAAATCAGCCGCTGAACGCAGTGCCTTCCTACCGCAACATTAACCCAGAAATACACACAACGAGGAGTGGGTGGGTGGGATCTCGTGCTGTGGTATGAGGCAGGACAGGAAGTGCAGCCTACTATACCAATCAAGGTCCCTCCCCCTGGAGCTCTCATTGGTCGGGCCCAACCCTATGTTCACCCCTTCAGGTTAGTGTTCAGCTTATTACAAACCCTGTCGCCCTTTAAGTGCGTTCGTCCCATGAAGCCTCACTTGTCATTCTCTGAGTTCTGGTGGCATTTTACATATTGCCCTGTGTAATGGGTTGGGTCATTTTCTAAAAAGATAATTAAAATTGCAGACTATTAGCCTTTTTTATTTGTCTTTTTAAAGTCAGAAAAAATAAGTTTCGAAACACAATTGACAGAGAAAATAGATATAACTTGGAAACACTGACATTACCAGCAAGCTTTATTATGGTATAATCAAATTTGGTTAACCCTTTTCTTTTGTACTCCACCTTAGTGAATATAGATCCTGAATTAATTCATGTCTTCAAAATGAAAACGTAGGTTGTAAGCAGAGAATTAGAACCTCTGACAATTCAGTCACCTTGTTGTCTAACGTTTAGTAGGTCCAATGAATAGTCACGAGTACTTTTCACATTGCAGAACCCAGTTGGCGTTGGTCGATACGATATCAGCAAACCCGTATGTGGTAAAACAGCGACTTCTTACCAATCGCCATTTCTTTCAAAAACTGGACGCTATTTGTCTAATCTCGAAAGAGACAAAGCTTTGACGTGAGTACAGTTTGGTTCTTTGGTCATTTGTATAGTCTGTTAATGAATTATTAATATGCCCACTTTAATTTCCTATTAATGTGCAGAAATATATATTTACATTTGTTCAAGTGAACGTAGGGTGCACAAATCACTGGGAAAAGTGCTGTAATTCACCGTAAGACGTTAGACGTTTGCTGTCATTCATCCAAACTCTACTAGAGAAAGGACCGCTAGAAGCTGATCGGTCGCTGAATTACAGCACCTTTTGTGTTCTATTTGTGCACCAGTTTTCATAAATGGCCCGCACAGTATAGTATATTGTTTCAGTATTCCCTTAGCATGTGAGTTGGAATAAAATCTTCATACTAATAGACATTACGTTTTCTAATTCCACTGTTTGTTGTTCTAGAGCACGTGTCCAGAAGTCACACACTGCGATGCCTAAATTATCAGCATCTATAACAGCTAATGAAGCTATAGCACCAACTTCTACTGAGTGACAGCGAGGGAGGCTCACTGAAGATTATTTATACTGTATGAAAGTCATCTTACCATTTGGAAAGTAAACAATGTTTTAATATGATGAGAACTCGTAACTGTAAAAAATCTAATCATTTTTATGTTTGGAGGAACTAGGGAAATAATCATTAACAGCTCACAAAAACTTGCCTAAATTTTGTATATTGTAGACAGAGAATCAATATAAATAGAGTGCAATATGTTATATCAGAAAGTGTACAGGTTATCACAAGTGTACAATAAACAAATATAAGGAGTGATGGGGGTTTAATGCCTGGTTTTATTTTAGTAGGGGAGAGGAACAATAGGGGGCAGGAGGAGATGATGGGGGGAAGGAGGAGGGAAAGGTGGGATAGTGGAAATAAAGCCCTCAGACAATGCAGAATCGGTAAAGAATTATGAGCTTGAGGTTGACATCTAAAAAAAAGAACTTGAGATGCTTGGAGAGATCTGGAAAAGGGAGAGGGGAGTAACATATTTTGGCTAAAAAATGGATATAGCTGTTAGGGATACAATAAGATTATGAACCTCCAGAATCTATGTATGACCGGTAAGGACCACCATATATGTAAGAAGGAGCCTGTCTCTTGACAACCTCTCCAGCAGAGTGACACCAGGATGCATTTTATGCAGTCTAGTTGGCTCCAGATACCAGTGGTACAAAACGTATCTGTATTTTCCTTAACATGTACAGTGATAGAGGATTTTACTACATCTGACCATATATCTGCCCAATCTTCTGAATTCAAGTCCTCACCAAAATCTTCTGGAGTTCTTCTTATGAAGGAACTTCTAAGATTCATTAGAGGTCAGCATTGAATAATTCAGTGAAGATATGAGGTCTTTAGATTACTGTTGAGGCAATGATGTTCAAAGTCAACAGCCTAGCAGAGATTCTGACAGAGGAGGACAGGGCAAAGTGTCTAATTTGCAGACAAGGCCAGATTAACAATAAGGCTGCAGCCCCAGGCCTCTCCACATAAATAGGCCCAGGCCAGCCAGGAGGGGAGGATGGGATATATTCTTTTTTGAAAACATTTTTTTGTAAGGGCACCTGGCGTGGGGAGGGAGAGAGGGGTTCTGGGCAATGAGCGGTGATGTGGACTGCCCGCTGGTGGCTTCCTTGGTTGAATAGGAGCTGTTCCGTCATTGGAGAGCAACAGGCAACCAAATGCGAGGCTGTCTGTTGCTGAGTGGTGTGGGGGGGGGGGGCTGCTCCTACAGAGGCTGTGTGTGACCCGTGCTGTACTAGCTTCCATCCAGTCCCAGACCCAGGTCAGCGGAGCTTAAGACAACAGGTAGGATCATTTTTTTTCAACGGGATATGTGACAACAGGGGATATGTGAGAATAGGTCCAACGGGATATGTGACATCAGGCCCAACAGGGACTATGTGAAAATTGAATATGCATGTGTGAATGGCCCGTGTGTATTAGCATAGGAATCAGTTCCTTTTCTTACAACAAAATTACCAACTTTTTTAATGGAGATGATACCCAGGTGCCACTGACAGTTAACTGTGTTTGACTATTTTTAAGTCTGCTCAGATGTATGAACACTTGAAGAAAAGTTATATGTAGCAAATCTTATACATTCCCCTTTGGCCATTTGAGGTGTTAGGAGGTATGAAAATGACCAACAACTGATAACATTATCACACATATTCTGCTTTCTGTATTGGGTTGCGGTCTCATGGCTGCCCTCTGTATTGTGTGGCGGTGACAAGATTGTCCTCTGTGTTGTGTGGCAGTCACATGGCTGCCCTCTGTATTGTACGGCCGTGACAAGTGTGCTATGTGTTGTATGGTGGTCACAAGGGTGCAGTGTATTGTGTGGTAGTTACAAGGGTGCTGTGTATTGTGTGGCGGTCACAAGGGTGCAGTGCATTGTTTTGTGGTCACAAGGGTGTTGTGTGGGCTTCTGCATACTGTAGCACATCCACTTCAAGGTTGGATGTGCTGTGCATTCAGAGATGCTTTTCTCCCATGGTTAATTGAGTTACTGTTGCCTTCCTGACAGCTGGAACCAAGCTGGCCTTTCTCTTCTGATGTCTCTAATTAACAAGGTATTTCCACCCAAGAACTGCCGCTCACTGGATGTTTTTGACTTTAATTTTGAGCACTATTCTGTGTAAAGTCTAGAGACTGTTGAGACAGTGAATATATATATATATATATATATATATATATATATATAAATAAATTAGGATCAATATAGAGACACACAGCAGTGTATTTGTATACTACATATGTATACTGTAACAAAACCGCACCCTTCTCTTGGCACTTTTGTCACCTTTTGTTACAAGAACACCCAGTAGACATCAGCAACACAAAACTTCTTGTTTTCAATCAAACATATTTATTGTTGGCATCACAATAAATAACACTTCTGTCAGGATGACACCAGCAAGCAATACCTTTACTTGCACCTCCTGGTGATCCTAAACACTAACTAGACACAGTACAGCTCCCTACTGACTGGCCAACTAGTTCAGCATCAGTCACATTTGAGAAGAGCACAACTCCAGGTTAAATACACAGGTCTCCTCCCACAGGCTTGGATGACTGACAGGTGACACTCCCACCTTGTCTTTAAAGGATGGCTCCTCAGGTGTTCTGTAAGCCTAATCACAGCCACCCCTATCAGCTCTGTGGATACAGACACATTAAAGCATGCAAGTAAATTACTTTTTACATTTACTTTACAACATGTCTCTGACCTGTACATTACTGAACTTAAGCCCAGTGCTACACATGTATATAACTTGGTCTGCAGTCTTTTACCTGCAGACAGTTAGCACCATAGCTAATTCCACTATTAGAGGCCTGTGGCAAACCACTCCTATTGCCACAATACATAGATTTAAGTTTTATGTTTTTGTTTATTTTTCTTCAATTTTTGGCACCCTGTCTTTTGTTCAATATTAACCTGAAAATGTGCATTTTTGATGTATGTTTCTGTTAAAGCACTTTATGCAAAAATAATCAACTATTGTTTCTATTTTTGTCTTCAATGGTCAATAAATTAATATACCTTTACCTCTCAACTGTGATGCATATCACAAGTATGATGCATAATATGGGCATGTATATAGGAGATTATGGTGTTTGTGAGTGGTACTCCGCATTTATACTCGGAGCATATAGCTTGTGAGAGCATATGGTTTATGCTGTGAGTTATAGTTAGTAATGATGAGAATTGTAGTGCTAGATATACATATTTATTTTATCCTAAGGGGACACAATTATTTACTATTATTTACTATTATAAAGGGGGCAATATCAATTATTTATTTATATAAAGGGGACACTAGTATTTTATTTAATTTATTAGGAGGGCAACACTTACAGTGAACACTTGTGGCACTACATTTGTTCAATATCCCACCCCAGAAGACTGGTCCCAATGCTGAGTAGCACTGGGGTCTTGCACAATGACAGTGCCGTAACGAGGGTGGTGCGGGTGGTGCCGTCGCCCAGGGCGCAAGGCCAAGGGGGCGCAGCAGCCGCCCGCTACCTGCCTCCATACCTTCAGCCCTTAAGTTCCGAGAGAGAGAGAGACATTTACTTACAAGAGTTTGAAGCTTCAACCCTGAAGGCCCGCAGTGAAACGCATGTGCGTTCCACTGACAGGAAGTTCGGCATTTGGAACGCAAGTTTGCGTTCCAAATGCTTGAAGCTGAAAACTCTTGTAAGTAAATGTTAACTCTTGTAAGAGTCTCTCTCTCTCTACTCACTTTAATTATGCATGACTGTTGCTACCTTCCTTTCAATTTCCATTACTTTTTAAACAATTGATGACTTAAACTTCACTTTACCTCCCTCTCTGGTGTGATTTTTGCAGCAAATGCCATTTTTAAGTGGTTCTGAGACATGGTCATTTCGGAAGACATTTACATACTACTCGATGCAGTTAACACTGAGCTGAACGCTGGAGCATTCATTCTCTCTCTCTCTCTCTCTCTCATGTTTGTTTGAGGGACAATGATAACATATCACAATTTTTGTCACAATATATTAAACGCACTTAAACCTACACATGTTAACTGCATAAAATATTACAATACCTATCGCTATATATTTTTATTTTTGCCATAGTTTAAATGGTCATTAGGGCAGAGAGCAGGTTGTTAATTTTTTGGAATCCCACCACTTTGTGTGCATATATATATATATATAAAGAATTATTTCAGTAACGTGCTAGCCACACCCGCATTAGGTTGGCCACACCCACTTGTCAAATGCCACACCCACTTAGATGGGGGGCGCCGGTGCCCTGTGTCGCCCAGACAGCACTGCGATAAGGTGTAATGACATCATATACTGCAAAGGTGTAAGCCGAGGTGGAAGGACGTCGTACACTGCCGAGGTGTAAGGTCGTCATATACTGCTGAGGTGTATGGCGTCATATACTACTGAGGTGTAAGGACATTATATACTACTGAGGTGTAAGGACATCATATACTACTGAGGTGTAAGGACATTATATACTGCTGAGGTGTAAGGACATGATATACTGCTGAGGTGTAAGGACATTATATACTGCTGAGGTGTAAGGACATGATATACTGCTGAGGTGTAAGGACGTCATATACTGCCGAGGTGTAAGGACATCATATACTACTGAGGTGTATGGCGTCATATACTGCTGAGGTGTAAGGACGTCATATACTGCTGAGGTGTATGGGCGTCATATACCGCCGAGGTGTAAGGATGTCATATACCGCTGAGGTGTAAGGACATGATATACTGCTGAGGTGTAAGGACATGATATACCACTGAGGTGTAAGGACATGATATACTGCTGAGGTGTAAGGACATGATATACTGCTGAGGTGTAAGGACATCATATACTGCTGAGGTGTAGGGAAATCATATACTACTGAGGTGTAAGGACATGATATACCACTGAGGTGTAAGGACATGATATACCACTGAGGTGTAAGGACATGATATACTGCTGAGGTGTAAGGACATGATATACTGCTGAGGTGTAGGGAAATCATATAATACTGAGGTGTAAGGACGTCATATACTGCTGAGGTGTATGGCGTCATATACTGCTGAGGTGTAAGGACATGATATACTGCTGAGGTGTAAGGACGTCATATACTGCCGAGGTGTAAGGACATCATATACTACTGAGGTGTATGGCGTCATATACTGCTGAGGTGTAAGGACGTCATATACTGCTGAGGTGTATGGGCGTCATATACCGCCGAGGTGTAAGGATGTCATATACCGCTGAGGTGTAAGGACATCATATACTACTGAGGTGTAAGGACATGATATACTGCTGAGGTGTAAGGATGTCATATACCGCTGAGGTGTAAGGACATGATATACTGCTGAGGTGTAAGGACATGATATACTGCTGAGGTGTAAGGACATCATATACTACTGAGGTGTAAGGACATGATATACTGCTGAGGTGTAAGGACATGATATACTGCTGAGGTGTAGGGAAATCATATACTACTGAGGTGTAAGGACGTCATATACCGCCGAGGTGTAGAGACGTCATATACCGCTGAGGTGTAAGGACAATATATACCGCTGAGGTGTAAGGACAATATATACCGCTGAGGTGTAAGGACAATATATACCGCTGAGGTGTAAGGACAATATATACCGCTGAGGTGTAAGGACAATATATACCGCTGAGGTGAAGCTCAAACAATATTTCAAGCAAAAGCATTGATCAGGGGAAGGATGTAATATGATTTTGCCGTCAAAAGCCATATGGCTGACAGAGTTACTGAACAATATACAATAAATGTATTAAAATAAAGACATGAAAAGAAGACTTTATAAAAATCCCAGATAAACATTAATATGCATGCCACAAAAGATGTCCAATATTCATTTCATATTTGATATATTTCAGGTATTAGAATCACTAATATATTTTGGATTGTGTATTGGTGTTATAATCAATGGGGACATTCATTGAAGAGGGAAGCTAGTATCATATGAATAACAGCCTCCTGTAAGTCAGTATATACATTTTATGTGGGCTGCCCCTCTCAATGTACTTTACTGATCTACCCTTCATGTGATCAGGAAACAACCAATCAAATTGTCAGTAATGTGACATCAGAGCTTCAATGTTCTTTATATATACGTTTCCTCCTAGTAGTCTCTCTAGTAATAAAATACCTCCCAATATCCCTTGTTTCCCACCACTCCCCGTCTTGTTTTTCTTAAATGTTTAATCCACCTACTATCAGCTAGTTAATCTACTTTCTCAGTTTTCCCTCACATAATTCCCCATATATGTGACCTTGGATGTAAAAGAGTTAACGTTAAAGTTGTCTTTGTTCAAATTAATGCAAGGACGAAGTTAAGCAGTTTATGTTTAGTAACACTTATTTAGTTATGGAGGTTTGTACTCCGCTCTAGGCTGGCTCAGTGCCATGTAAGCCACACAGCTCTTCCTTACTCGCCAAAGTCAAGGTCTTATGATGTATATAGATAATGCACCTGTTTATTAGCGATGTTTCTAGAAATACGTTAAAATATCATTATACCCACATCTAATGTATTTTCACTCTAGTTTTCTTAGCCCTGAGAGATGCTCTTTGTCTTATTAGTTGGTATAATGCCTTATATGATACACATGCGCGATTGTGATATGTCTACATACTTAGAACTTCAAAAACTGAGGTCTTTGTCTTAGTAAAACAGAGTTTTTGCAAATACCAGACCTGTGTGTGTATTTCACTTTCTCGCTGGCTGACCGTATTGCTGAACCTTATCTCATCACTGACCACTAAAGAAATATCGATGACATATGACATAAATAATTGATGAATTCTTAAACAGGAAATAAATCGCACTGAGCAGACTTCATTCCTCCTTACTCCTTAATTCTTAAATAATGCATTTCTTATATTGAGAAACACAAAGAACAAATAATTAGGTGCTAACATGTAAAATATCATAAATTAATTTGCCAACCGCTGCTACAACATACAGCAGATGCTGTTTCTGCCAGATGTATGTAGAATAAAACTAACAAAAATATAGAAGAGCGCTGGTTATGATGAAATGTTATTAAGTCTCATATTTAAGAATAAAACAATTTATACAAATATATAAATAAAAACATAACCAAATCATGTAATAAAATATATATTCCTTGATTGTGGCAAATTCAAAAGCAGTAATTGATAAATCCCAACTCCTCAGCACCAATACTTTGCTGGTTACAATTAATTAGTAACCCTTATATATGCAAATACAGATGGTCACAGAAATGTCATCCATAACTCCTAGAAGTTCTGTAACAATTGCTTGTTCAAAGAATCAGGACAACAGAGTCCCTTAATAAATTGAGTGGTTAGAATGCATTGTCCAAAAACAATTCTACATAGCAATCCAAAAATATTCCAAATGACAGTAGGATTGTTCAGTCAGTATTTAAATAACTGTTCACAACTGGTATTTAGGATAAAAAAAATCCCATTGAAAAATATGACATAGTCCATCAAATTTAGGCAACAGTTCAAGAAAAATTCTGTTGTAAGCAGATGTAATAAATGTCATACCTTAATTCAGAGGGAGCACTCCAAACTTTATGCAGTCCACATAGGCATTGGAAAGGCCAAAAAACCACTTTGCTGTTGATATACGAGAAGCTGAGTATTGCAGTTGCCACTAATATCAAATGATGCGTTTCTCCGCCTCCGAAGGGGGCGGTTCATCAGAGGAAAGGCATTTAATTTAATATTTAGCAGCACGCTGTAACGCGCGTTTCGCTAGTGATCTTTTTCAAGGCAACCAGACGTAGTCTCTAAATCGATCTCTTATAGCGTATGACTCCGCCTCTGTTCTACATCATCCTTAGTAACGTTTATTAGCAACAAAGACGTCCGGATATTGAGTGTCAAGACTGCTGACCAATGGATAGAATTGTAGGGTTATACCCGTCTCCATATAGCGTTGAGTCTAGAGGCTATGTCGGGTTGCCTTGAAAAAGTTCATTAGCGAAATGCGCGTCAGCGTTACAGTAAGCTGCTAAATATTAAACTAAATGCCTTTCAGTCCAGAATATTGAGATCGATAGTTATCACACTATTAGCTTAGAATAGAACTCCAGGGACTGTTTGTTATATATACAAGTAATTATAGTCTAGATAACACTGGGGTCAGCTCTATAGGAGACAAGTATTAGACTAGGGGCAGAGACTATATGTTCTGACAGGCCCTATTTAGGAAGGGAGAATTATATATGCGATAACTCCCAGAGGCATTATGAAGATCTAGAATATCTATTATTTACTCGATTGATTGAATCCACCTCTATCTGTTCTAGATCAGCATTTATTTATTCTGCCTGCTCTAAAACTAACAAGCAAAAGATAGTTTTATCTGAGCATTCAGTCATGGGAGGAGGTTTATTATTTCCATTACGTTTATAGCGTCGCGCTATGGTAGTGTTAAGTTGCCATTTTTAACAGTGATTTACATCTGTATCTATATAATCAACATTTCCATTTTTTAATACTTCACTAATCATTGTTTTCTTAGTATATAATTCTTATTAGAATGTATGCATTTTAATATATATCAATAAAGTTTATTAAGTTTTAATTATCACACTGAGTGCCCCATAAATACATTTCCCACTTTTTTCTCTCTGATTCTATTCAATAAATAATTGATGGTAAAAATCATTAATTCATTACATTTAGCTCAAGTTAACAGAATTGGATAATATGTGGGAAAACATGAGCATAATATTATTACACTGTGAAAGGGCTCATTTAGTCATGTATGAATCTAATGCACCTCCTCTCACAGAAAACACCTTATACCTTTGTCATTTCTATTTTGCCCTGTTATCCCCACCCCCTTCCCTGACTCACCTGCTATCTGTGTTCTGTCAGCTCTCCTCTGTCATGTCTTTTCTCACCTGTAATTTCATTTCCCTCAGGGGAAAATATAACTAAATCTTTGTAATGTGATAAGCAGCTATTTCAGACATGGCCAGGGTGACACTTCAGTGGACATGTAAGACATATATTTTTTCTCTAGGACAGCAAGGAGTGACCCATACTTGCCAACTTCGCTCCTCTCCCCTCCTGGAGATTACAGAGGGGAGGTTAAGTTGCAAGTGTGGGTGGGGCGTGATGCCACAAATCATATTATTTTGGCCCTGCCCCCTATCCCAACTATAAATCTGTCCACACATTTTAAATTTACTTCCCCCTCCAATGCAACATGATATTGCCAAGATGCAAAGGTACTCCTTTTCTTTGCTTTACTTTCCTTAATGACTCAGGCCCACTAAGTTTAAGAAAGCGAAGTACAAGTGCTTCTTCTGTCTCAAAATGGGACACAAGGCCACTGTGTCCACTGTGTCAGTCCCTGTATGTGTGTGTACCAACTGTGTCTGTCCCTGTAAGTGTATACCCTCTGTGTCTGTTCTTGCATATGCCCAGTTTGTCTGCTTCTGTATGTGTGTGCTAGCGTGTCTGCTCTTGTGAATGAGTGTGTGCCCATTGGGTCTGTTCCTGTATGTGTGTGCCCATTGGGTCTGTTCCTGTATGCGTGTGTGCCCAGTGTATGCACCTGAGTATGTGTGCCAAGTGTATGTATCTGTTCATGCATGTTCTGTTCTTGTCACTTTCCCTACCTGTGGCTGCTGGTGTCCTTAGCTCAGTTGATGCTTTTCTGGATCCTGGAATGTTGGGAGTCGTATTTGGGGAAAAATAGGTGCATAAAATGTAGAAAACTCCAACCAGCCCCATGTTAAATCAATAAAACCCACATTTAATAATTAGACCTCCCTCCAGCCTCAACATTTAAATAATAATATCGACATTTGATAAATAGATCTATTTCCCTCCAACCAGCCCTGACATTAAATTAATGGCATAAACATTTAATAAATAGACCTCCTCCCCAAACTCAGCACCACATTCAGTTAATAGCCCTCAAACCACCGCAGCATTACATTTATGGTCCCACCACCCCATGTTCAATTAATGTGCCCCACCAATAAATTAAATTTCCACAACGTCAGCCCACAAATAAAGTAGCACCCATTAATTAATTAGCCCCCACCTAAAATCCACCATTAATTTAATAGCCTACCTCCCACCCCCATTATGTTAAGAACCCCACTTCCTTTCATTCCTCACACATTATATTAAACCCGCCCCACACACAATATATATATATATATATATATATATATATATATATGCCAGCCCCCTCAACCTTTATCCAGCCCCAGAATAATGCAGGAGGCCAATGACTGTCCCAGAGTCTCCATATGTAAATGAATTATTGTTATTTTCTTTAAATCGCCCCCACCAAAATAAAAGACATTAGTCGGCCTCCTGAGGCCAACAGCCTACTGGGATAAGTTCTGGCAGGTTATATGGCCAATCTGCTCCTGAATGTGGCGGATAGTCACAGAGAGGACTGTTGGTACATGGACTCTGGAACCACCAGACACTTCAGTTGTAACAAGCACTGGTTTACTACAATGAGTGTGACTCCATCACAGTGAGAGGGCTCAAGATCCTGACAGCAACGGAAGTCGGGATAATTACAGTCCTCTTGAGGATAAAAGGTAAAACTGTATTTACAAATATTGAAGACGTTTTGTTCATACCAGATTTAGGAACAAATTTGATTGCACTAAGCATTCTAGAAAACAAATGTTACAAAGTAGAATTAGCAGAAGGCAAGTGCACTGTGCAAAATAAAAGAGGGACTGTAACAGCTGCCCATTGCCAGCAACTATATGTCTTAGACACTGAAGAGTGTTATACAATGGCTACTTCTGACACAAGTCAGACTATGGAACTGTGGCACAAGCATTTAGGACATATTGAATATGATAATGTGGTAACATTTTTGAAAGGGATGATAACAGGAATGGCGGTGAATAATCCTGATAAACCAATTTGTGAGAGTTGTATCTAAAGTAAACAAACCAGACAACCCTTCCCCAAGTCAGTGACAAGAGTTGAGACTTCATTAGCGTTGGTGCACACTGATGTATGTGTCCTATGGAGACTGAGTCAATTAGTGGATACCGCTACTTTATGACTCTGATTGATGATTACACGAGGATGACACAAGTATATTTCCTTAAAGCAAAAAGCGAACTTCTAAATAAGACCATGATCAAACATTCCCTTACACATAGACTATGTAATAGTTTATTATAGTCTCCTCTATCTCATCAAGCAAATGTTTATGTAATCCATTAAAATGCTAATAAAGAAACCATGCATTAAAAAATGAATCTCTGCAGCCTTAAACTGGGCTATAAAACTCCAGACATTATATGAATGTGTTTGGCTCAGTTAAGTTATTTCTCATTAGTTAGTTATAGCATTAGTTATATGTCTGTAAGGTCATAGTGATGTATAATAATAGGTGATTACATCACAGGCTTTGGGCAGGGAGGTTTGTACAGTAATCTTATCAGTGCTTCAGTGTCTTTAGAGGACTACTGAGATCAGTTGACAGGATGTATAAATTACTGCTCATACTGATGCTGTGGATTATTCTACTACAAGAAGTTTACGCTTCACCAATACCGGCAGGATGGAGGCAGAGGGGCCATGTGAGAAAGAAAGAAGAGGGGATATCCGGAATGGCAAAGTGGCTGGTTGGAGGTGCTGGACTTGTGCTGGTTGGAGTGACCTTGTGTCTCTGTTTTAGCAGACGATTCTATAAAAAATACGGGGACAAAGTTCCATTGGAAGAACTTAATTCGTTGCTTCCCAAACCTTAGCAATATTATTCATTTAATATATTACCTTAGAAAAAACATTTGTTTGTCAAGTTTGAGTTAATTATGTGATTTGTGTGATATTGAATCATTGATGAGAAATCTCACATGGTTTAGGATTTCACTGTAACATAGAAATGACCTCACTGCACTATTATGGGAACCTGTATGTAGGCATTTGCAGAGATAATGAGTTAATATATTGTGGTGTCTGTCAGTATGGATCTTGTGTGTAATTTATGTTAATCTGGGTCAATATTGTGTATGTAGCATGTTACACACTAATATTAATATAGTAGAATAGATATAAATATAAGCTGTTGTTGGGTTTGGAGATGACAACAGACACCAAGCCCTTCCCCTCTCACCCCTCAAACATTGGCTACAAATAATATTTAACCCATAGCGCTGATGAAATAGATTATAATTAGAGAATCCCTGAAAAATAGGGGATTATTGGCCACTAATTTGTACTATTATTTTTATAGGCTAAATATGTGTTTTTATTACAATCAACAGACTTCCAGTGGGTAATATTGATTGTTTTATAATCAAAGTATTCTTTATTTGGTTATCATTTGTTTTGTACTGAAGAGAACATTTTCACAACAGGTTCCAGCATGCACTGACAGACCATGGCTCTTTTGTATACTGGCTATTGAAGAACTACAGGTGCCAGCATGCACATGGACAACAGTGCAACTAAGGCTTGTAGTGCCACAAGTGTGCACTAAGGGGGGAATTCAGTTAATCGCGATGTTCCTCCAAACATTGCGGCTGCACAGTTTTTCTGGTACTACGGTAGAAATCTCTGCTCATTTTTCCTCGTACCTCTATTTTTGTCAAAATCTCAGCCGCAAAGTGTCTCCAAAATGTCCTCAAAACATTATGCGGCTAATTGAATTCCTTCCTTTAAGTGTTGGCCCTATTTATATAAAGAAACATTTAATTGTGCATTGGGTTTGTCTAAAACAGAAGGGAGGGTTTTCTTATTTTCTTTCTTTCTTTAGTTATGTTTTCTTGTTCTGATAGCCAAGATAGCTAAAACTGTACAGTGTATGGGCTACCTCGTGTGTCTGTACCACGTCTATTTTTCTTTACTCATGGGACATTTGACTTTTTGTATTCATCCCAGGTATAAAAAATCATGAATGGCGCTTTTAAAAAAAATATGGTTTTATATCTGGTTTTAAATTGATAAATCTCTTGGTTTACAAACCGCAAATATAATCGCCCCAAAACTTCTGGTTTTGGTCATTCTTCCCCAATAACTCACTTTAAAAAGTAGATGTGAATAACTATTTACTAACGAGCAGCTGCCATCATTTTAATCTGAGAAAAATAAGGTGTCAAATAACGCTGACACTCCTATTCCTTTTATCATGGGATTTAGCGATCAGTCTAGAAATAATAACAATACTAAACATTGTAAATAACACTGGCACCTTCTTTTAACAGGTTGAGTTTTAAAACAAATTGTATCTATAAAACTTAAAGTGATTATTTTAAAACGTTTTTACAACAACATCAAATAAATATAATAAATAAATCAATAAACATCATACGCAGAGGATAAGACAATCAAACCTGAATTTGTCACAGGGCAATATTTATAGCTAAATGTGAATGTACAATAAATATTATTATTTATTATTATTATCTTTGACTTATAAGGCGCCACAAAGGGTCCGCAGCGCCGTATATTACATATACAGAAAACAGAACCAAGACACAACATGATACACAAATATATACAAACACAGGTGACAGGGTAAAGCAAATCAGATTATATCTGACAGATAGTGAAAGGGATGGTAGAAATCAGCAAGAAGAAGGCCGAAGATTAATAAAACAGGGAAAACAGGGCTAGGGATGCAGGCCAAGAGGTACAGAGGGTGAAGGAACAGTAGAAGGACCACACAAGGAAAGAGGGCCCTGCTCATGAGAGCTAACAACCTAAAGGGAAGGGGGAGACACATAAAGGGTGGTACTAACTGGGGGAGAGAGCCAGGACAAGGAAGTTAGGAGGACTGATAAATAAAAAGGAATAAACAAAACAAAACATTTTTATTGCTGATTTTTATTTTAAGAAGAATTGGTAGAAATTGGAGGATTTGGATTAGTATGGTGGTCATACGCTCCATCTCATTTATATACTAATTGTTTTCACATCTGTGGCTGTTATGCTTACAATAAGGTTCGAACGTCAAGCAAAATCTCTGTATAACAGTCACCATATATGAAGAAATGGACCCGACTCTTGACAACTTCTCAGACACAGGGAAGAAACTCTCAGTTCCACCTAAAGGGATTTTAAAATAACAACCAAGCCCCCAACTGTGTCCACATAGGATAGTTGTAAGAATAGGGACTTACTGATAAAAGTGGATGTTACACCTTAAATCTCAGTTCAGTTACCATAGTCATTTTAGGTGTAACAATTACTTAGTTTAATTGGTAGATGTATAGTGTGTCTGTAGAATGTAGAATACAGGTGATTGTTTCACCACAATTTCTCTGGGCCATTTTGATTCCCCCATGGACTCTCACCAACAAATTTGTGTAGTTTGGTGAAAAGTTTCACCTGTCTGGCAAATATTTAGGCATCTTATTGTTACATCAGGACACTTGGGACTGACTGTTTTGAGTTCTTTTTACTTTGACCAAGTGAATTATGCTATTTTATGATTGACTGTCTAAGCCACTCAGATAAGATTAAGATTGAAGAATATTGAGATTTTCGACTTTTGGAATTATTTTAATTATTTATTTTTTTAATAAGATTAATAACAAACATATGAATCGGTTTAATTTCATATATACCCTTTCATGTATGTGGACTTCCACTCACATTGTATTTCACCTCCAGCAACTACACCAACCATTAGACACATGACTTAGGATTGTTATTTAGCTATATGCTCCAAGTACAAATGCACAGTACTACTCACATCATATTTCCCTATAGACATATCTATAATATGCAATATGTATCATACGATCACTATTATGCGCGGCTGGGCGTGTAAAGTGACAATATGGTAGTGCAACATCCGGACTCGCTATACTAATATACAAGTCCTTGCACGCTTTTTTTCTTAATTTGCACTACTAAGTGTAGGTTATAATATACACCCAAAGATGAGTGCTCCATTGCTAAGAGTCATTGATGATTAGGAAGAGAAGCAGGCTTGTCTTCTGAATTTGCAGGCAAATTCAACAGTGTTATATTGAATAAACAGACACATATTGGGAGACAGAAAATGTATCATCTTCCTCTTCCTCAGGACTGTCAATGGTGTTATAGTAGGCGGTGGATCTTTAGCTCTGATGAGCTTGTGGACAGTTTTTGACTTCCACAAGTCTGGTTTAAGTCCCTCCAGATGGTGCTCCCTAACAAATTGTCCAACATCCAGGTAAAACCAAGGTGTAGTCCAGTTGTAAGGGAAGGAGCAGTCCCACTTGTCCCAACCAAGGGTCCTCCAAAGAGGCAGGAGGAAAAAGCGAGACATGGACTTCTCAGCAGAGCAAATGTATTTTCAATAAGAGTTCTGCGGATACAGTTACAGACAAAGACGGCGCGCAGCATGGTGGGGATATCCGGGATCCCTTTCCCACCTTTGAGGGTCTCTGTCACGGGCACTCGGAGTCTTTGCCCAGGATATCACCAGATGTAGTCTTACCAGAGTAGTGTATATACACAGCGGTCCTCTGATAGCAGGGTGACTAGCGGAACAGGAGAATCAGCAGATGGTGAGAGGATGCTAAAGGAAAGTCTATGACTAGCAGCAACTGGTTATGGATTAGACAATATGCACACGAGGATCTTGATGGACGTGAAGACGTGAGGAAAGTCAGTGGTCTGCGTACAGCAAGTTGTACCACTGCTATAGTGAGAGGAGTTGTCCAGGAATAGATAGGAGGTAGTGAAGTCAGTGGTCTGCGTACAGCAAGTTGTACCACTGCTTGTAGTGATGGGACTGGTTCCAGGTGCAAGTAGGTAACGGGGAAGTCAGTGGTCTGCGTACAGCAAGTTGTACCACTGCTTATAGAGAGGAAACTTGTAACTGGTGCCAATAGGAAACTGGGAGTTAGTTGTCTGCGTTCAGCAAGTTGTACCACTGCTATAGTGAGAGGAGTTGTCCAGGAATAGATAGGAGGTAGTGAAGTCAGTGGTCTGCGTTCAGCAAGTTGTACCACTGCTATAGGTGAGGATAGGCACTAGTGTAGATGAGTGGAACATAGAAGGTAGCACGGAGAGCACAAGGAACTTGATCCCAAATGGTATATACAATACAATAGCAAATGACAAGCGCTGCTTGAGAGATACAAAGTCACTACTAAGATCCAGGTCAAATGAGACAAAGTCAATAGCATCTATATCTTCTTAAGATAGAGGACTCCGTAGATGAGCAGGACACAGTCCAAGCGGATATGCAATAAACTAGTAAAGTCAATAGAAGGTAAGCATACCGCGATTCAGTTGAGCAGGCTGTCACGAGAGAAACACAGGGATAGCTGAGCGGCTGAACGCCGACACGAGTAGAGGCCACAGGAGAGTGGTAGCGGTAATCCGTGTCTGTGTAGCACACAGGCAGAGAACTTGACACGAGTGGAGCAATGATGATTCATGCAGAAATCAGCAGGAACTGAAGACACGATGAAACACAGGAGAGTTGAAGCGGTCTGGAAACCGGCAATGCAATAGTCAGGAATCAGCTGGAACTGAAGACACGATGAAACATAGGAGAGTTGAAGCAGTCTGGAAACCGGCAATGCAATAGTCAGGAATCAGCTGGAACTGAAGACACGATGAAACACAGGAGAGTTGAAGCGGTCTGGAAACAGGCAATGCAATAGTCAGGAATCAGCTGGAACTGAAGACACGATGAAACACAGGAGAGTTGAAGCGGTCTGGAAACCGGCAAGTTGAAGCGGTCTGGAAACCGGCAATGCAATAGTCAGGAATCAGCTGGAACTGAAGACACGATGAAACACAGGAGAGTTGAAGCGGTCTGGAAACCGGCAATGCAATAGTCAGGAATCAGCTGGAACTGAAGACACGATGAAACACAGGAGAGTTGAAGCGGTCTGGAAACCGGCAATGCAATAGTAAGGAATCAGCTGGAACTGAAGACACGATGAAACACAGGAGAGTTGAAGCGGTCTGGAAACAGGCAATGCAATAGTCAGGAATCAGCTGGAACTGAAGACACGATGAAACACAGGAGAGTTGAAGCGGTCTGGAAACCGGCAAGTTGAAGCGGTCTGGAAACCGGCAATGCAATAGTCAGGAATCAGCTGGAACTGAAGGCACGATGAAACACAGGAGAGTTGAAGCGGTCTGGAAACCGGCAAGTTGAAGCGGTCTGGAAACCGGCAATGCAATAGAGAGGAATCAGCTGGAACTGAAGACACGAGGAGAAACACAGGAACACCTTCAGAGACTCACAGGGAATGAGACTCCAAGATCAGGCAACGAGGTAATGACCACAGGTGCTTTAAATAGGGAGTGTTGCCTGATCAGCCAATTAACTAAAAGCAACAGGTCTGAAGGGTTCATAGAGGCTGCGCATGCGCAGACCATCAGGATGGTGGACGGCCACGGTTCCTAATAACAGGAGAAGAGGCACTCATGGTCCGGTGAGTGACAGTACCCCCCCTTTTAAAGGTGGGCACAGAACACATGGAACCGGGTTTGCCCGGAAATTTGGAATAAAACTTTTTTAGAAGAGCTGGGGCGTTGAGATCCTCAGCCCTAATCCATGAACGCTCTTCAGGGCCAAAGCCCTTCCAATGAACGAGGAAACGAAGAACACCTCGCAAAATTTTTGCATCTAATATATGTGTGATCTCAAAGTCCTCCTCTTGAAGAGCTTGAACTGGCCGAGGTGCTGAAGGAGGAGCAGAGAAACGGTTGATGATGAGAGGTTTGAGCAATGACACATGGAAGGCATTGGAAATACGAAGGTTCTTAGGAAGTAGAAGTTTGAAACATACTGGGTTTATCACTTGAATGATCCTATATGGACCAATAAAACGAGGAGCGAACTTCATAGATGGGACCTTCAAACGAATATTTTTGGTTGATAACCATACACGATCTCCAATTTTAAGTGGTGGAATAGCCGTCTCTTTTTATCTGCAAAGGACTTATATCTGGCAGAAGTCTTCTTTAAACAGGTTTTGACCTGAGACCAAATATTTTTGAAGGTCTGACAAACAGTCTCTACAGCAGGAACTTGGGTGGGCGGGAGGGCAGGAAATTCCGGAAAAGACGGATGGTGACCGTAAACCATAAAAAAATGGAGTTTTTGAAGATGACTTATGATACATGTTGTTATGGGCAAATTCAGCCCATGGAAGCAAATCTACCCAGTTATCTTGGTTGGCTGAAGAGAACATCCTTATGAAAGTCTCAAGATCTTGATTGACCCTCTCGGTCTGTCCGTTTGATTGAGGATGGTAGGAAGATGAGAGTGATAATCGAATACCCAAGGTCTTACAAAGGGCTCGCCAGAATCTGGAAACGAACTGCACCCCTCTATCTGAAACGATCTCTGAAGGACATCCATGAATACGGAAAATCTGTTTAATGAAATGATCAGCCAGCGTAGATAAAGAAGGTAAACCGGTCAAAGGAACAAAATGTGCCATCTTCGAAAATCTATCTACCACTACCCAAATGGTATTACACTTTTTACTAGGAGGAAGATCGGTAACAAAGTCCATACTAATATGGGTCCAAGGCTTGGAAGGAATGGGTAGTGGTTGAAGTAGACCCGCCGGTGTTCTGCGGGGAGTCTTGAACTGGGAACACAATTCACAGCCAGCCACAAAATCTTTGACATCTTTCCTCATGGAGGGCCACCAGTAGCTTTGAGAAAGAATTTCGAAAGTCTTGCGTTCACCAGAATGTCCAGAAAAACGTGAAGAATGAAACCACGACAGGATTTTCTTCCTAAGGGATGGAGGCACGAGAGTTCTCCCAAATGGTAACACCTTAGTGGAGGAAGCAGCCAGAGATTTGGGATCTAATATTGAGTGGTTAGGACCATCTTCAACGTCTGAGGACGTCACGAATGCCCGAAATAGGGCGTCTGCTTTTTTATTTTTAGCAGCTGGTTTGAAGGTTATAATAAGTTCAAAACGAGAAAAGAAAAGAGACCATCTTGCTTGACGAGGATTCAAACATTGAGCAGACTGTAAATATAACAAATTTTTATGATCTGTAAAAATTGTCACAGGATGGCGAGCTCCCTCCAGCAAATATCTCCACTCCTCTAATGCTGCTTTTATAGCCAGCAACTCCTTGTCCCCGATGGTATAATTCTTCTCTGCAGGTAGAAGGCCCGAGAATAAAAGGCACAAGGATGAAATTTTTGTTGCTCCGATCTTTGGGATAGAATGGCTCCTAAGCCAACATTAGAGGCATCCACCTCTAGGAAGAAGGGAAGCGTCACATCAGGCTGTTGAAGAACAGGAGCGGAGGAGAAGGACTCTTTGAGAAACTGGAAAGCTTGAAGGGCCTCGGAGGACCATTGTTTAGTATTAGCCCCTTTACGGGTTAGGGCCACAATAGGAGATGCAATCGAGGAAAAATCTTGGATGAAGCGTCTGTAATAATTAGCAAAACCTAAAAAACGCTGAATTGCACGAAGAGTAGTTGGTTGAGGCCAATGTAATACAGCATTCACCTTTTCTGGATCCATCTGAAGACCGACTCCGGAGACAATATATCCCAGAAATGGAATCTGGGGCAACTCGAATGAACATTTTTCTAGCTTGCAAAATAACGAATTTCTTCGGAGTCTGGAAAGGACTTCTGCCACGTGTTGATGATGAGAAGGCAGGTCCTGAGAAAAGATTAATATGTCGTCCAGATAGACGACGACACAAACATATAACAAGTCCCGGAAGATCTCATTAACGAAACCCTGGAAAACAGCGGGGGCGTTACACAACCCGAAGGGCATAACTAAATACTCATAATGCCCATCTCTGGTGTTGAAAGCTGTCTTCCATTCGTCACCGGACCTGATTCGAATTAAATTATAAGCACCACGGAGATCCAGCTTGGTAAAGATCCGGGCTCCCTTGATACGATCAAAAAGCTCTGTAACTAATGGAATGGGATACCGATTTTTGATGGTAATGGCGTTGAGTCCACGAAAATCTATACAAGGACGTAATGACCCATCCTTTTTTTCACTAAGAAGAATCCTGCTCCAGCGGGAGAGGAAGAAGGTCGAATAAATCCTCACTGGAGATTCTCTTTGATATACTCAGATGTAGCTTGAGTCTCCGGTAAAGAAAGTGGATACACACGACCCCTAGGAGGAGTCTTGCCAGGTTGAAGATCAATCGGACAGTCCCAAGAACGGTGAGGAGGAAGACGTTCAGACTGAAGCTTATCAAATACATCGGCAAAGGAAGCATACTGAGGAGGAAGACCCGGTGGACACGGTGAAATGGAGGATTGCTGCATCTTGAGTGGAACAACTTGAGAAAGGCAATGATGATGACACTCAGGCCCCCAAGACGTAACTTGAGGAGTGTTCCAGTCAATCTGAGGAGAATGCAGTTGAAGCCATGGAAGGCCTAGAACAATAGCACTGGTAGTAACAGGAAGAATTAGGAAAGAAATTTTTTCCTGGTGTAAGGCTCCAATTTGAAGAGTCACTGGAGACGTACTCTGAGTAATGAGACCATTAATAATACGTGATCCATCGATAGCAGTAACGGTAATAGGTACCTTTAAAGAAACCACTGGTAGGGACCATTGATTCACGAGGGTTTTAGAAATAAAATTTCCTGCAGCTCCAGAATCAATAAGTGCTTGGGACACAAAGGATTTGGTAGCAAAGGAAACGGTAACATCAAAAGTACAAACTTTTAATTTCGTGGAACTTGGAGAGGACTCCAGGGACCCTAACTTCACCTCTCCAGAACTGGTTAGGGCCTGGCATTTCCCGACTTTTTAGGACATGAGTTGAGCATGTGAGTAGAATCAGCACAATAGATACAGAGTCTATTTTTTACTCTTCGGTCTCTTTCCTCTGAAGTTAATTTGGAGCGACCTATCTCCATAGGTACTACTGGAGATGGAGCTTGACGAACTTGAGGTCCTGAGCGAAGAGGTGCTTTATGGGAAGTTGTTTTTTCAGAATCTCTCTCACGAAATCTCATGTCCACACGATGGCAAAGAGAAATCAAATCCTCCAAGGAAGAGGGTAATACTTGTGAGGTCAGTGCATCTTTAATTTTATCAGAAAGCCCCTGCCAGAAGGCGGCAAACAAGGCTTCAATGTTCCACTGAAGTTCAGAGGCTAGTATCCGAAATTGAATGACGTACTGAGCTACAGTGCGAGATCCTTGGCGTAGACGGCGGATGCTGGATGCGGCAGAGATAACATGACCAGGTTCATCAAATACACTTCGAAACGTGGAAATAAACTTGGCACTATCTTGTAACAATGGATCATTTCTTTCCCACAGAGGGGAAGCCTATGCAAGACCCTGTCCAGAAAACAAGGAGATGAGATAGGCCACTCTGGAACGATGAGTAGAGAAATTGTGAGATTGAAGCTCAAAATGGACAGAGCATTGATTCAGAAAACCCCTACATTTTTTGGGGTCTCCATCATATTTTGAAGTAGTAGGCAGATGTTTCGTGGAAGCAGTAGACACCTGGGATGGCACTGGGGAAACAGGTGATGACACGGGAGTATCAACAGTGGCTGCGGTATTTTGCACAGAAGGTCCTTGGGAGGCTAAAGTCTGATAACATTGCAGCAACTGTTGTTGGTGAACATACTGTTGTTCAATTCGGGTAACCAGATACTGCAGCATCTCTTTAGCTGATGGTTCCGATCCTGGGTCTGTCATGGCCTGCTCTTACTGTCACGGGCACTAGGAGTCTTTGCCCAGGATATCACCAGATGTAGTCTTACCAGAGTAGTGTATATAAACAGCGGTCCTCTGATAGCAGGGTGACTAGCGGAACAGGAGAATCAGCAGATGGTGAGAGGATGCTAAAGGAAAGTCTATGACTAGCAGCAACTGGTTATGGATTAGACAATATGAACACGAGGATCTTGATGGACGTGAAGACGTGAGGAAAGTCAGTGGTCTGCGTACAGCAAGTTGTACCACTGCTTATAGAGAGGAAACTTGTAACTGGTGCCAATAGGAAACTGGGAGTCAGTGGTCTGCGTTCAGCAAGTTGTACCACTGCTATAGTGAGAGGAGTTGTCCAGGAATAGATAGGAGGTAGTGAAGTCAGTGGTCTGCGTACAGCAAGTTGTACCACTGCTTGTAGTGATGGGACTGGTTCCAGGTGCAAGTAGGTAACGGGGAAGTCAGTGGTCTGCGTACAGCAAGTTGTACCACTGCTTATAGAGAGGAAACTTGTAACTGGTGCCAATAGGAAACTGGGAGTCAGTGGTCCGCGTTCAGCAAGTTGTACCACTGCTATAGGTGAGGATAGGCACTAGTGTAGATGAGTGGAACATAGAAGGTAACACGGAAAGCACAAGGAACTTGATCCCAAATGGTATATACAATACAATAGCAAATGACAAGCGCTGCTTGAGAGATACAAAGTCACTACTGAGATCCAGGTCAAATGAGACAAAGTCAATTGCATCTATACCTTCTTAAGATAGAGGACTCCGTAGATGAGCAGGACACAGTCCAAGCGGATATGCAATAAACTAGTAAAGTCAATAGAAGGTAAGCATACCGCGATTCAGTTGAGCAGGCTGTCACGAGAGAAACACAGGGATAGCTGAGCGGCTGAACGCCGACACGAGTAGAGGCCACAGGAGAGTGGTAGCGGTAATCCGTGTCTGTGTAGCACACAGGCAGAGAACTTGACACGAGTGGAGCAATGATGATTCATGCAGAAATCAGCAGGAACTGAAGACACGATGAAACACAGGAGTTGAAGCGGTCTGGAAACTGGCAATGCAATAGTCAGGAATCAGCTGGAACTGAAGACACGAGGAGAAACACAGGAACACCTTCAGAGACTCACAGGGAATGAGACTCCAAGATCAGGCAACGAGGTAATGACCACAGGTGCTTTAAATAGGGAGTGTTGTCTGATCAGCCAATTAACTAAAAGCAACAGGTCTGAAGGGTTCATAGAGGCTGCGAATGCGCAGACCATCAGGATGGTGGACGGCCACGGTTCCTAATAACAGGAGAAGAGGCACTCACAGTCCGCTGAGTGACAGTCTCCTTGTACATGACCGCCTGCTTCACTCTGTCCATGTATTTGCTGTAGAATCACCCCACTTATCCAAGGAACGGGTGAAGCGATCAAATGAACCATAACTGATTTCATGATCCAAGGACACTTCCATCTTGCACCAATTTTCTTTTCTGCCACTGCTGTGTGCCAATGTGTCCGAGATGTGCTAGGAACTGCCGTGTGTTTCAGTCATTGCTCTGTCGCTTACCATCCAGCCAGGTCGCTGCAGTATTGGTCCAAAAGTGTATGAAAATAATAATGTGACCTGTAAGGGGGTCAAAATTGACTGGAAATTACTTGAAATTAGTGTTAGTGAGGTTAATAATAATGTAGGATAAAAAAGAGCAACATTATGTGTCACACTTCTGGTATCACAAACGGAACCCAATAGCCAGGTATTTCTGAATTCAACAGGATTTATTTTGGTATACAAATAAATCTCCAGTGTCCAACAAATAAAATCCAAAGTCACAAGAGTATAAAGGTCTGGTGGAAGTATCAAGTACTTGTAGTCCAAATCACAAGGAGGCAAGGTTCTGTGGAAGCATCTGGTTCAGATACAAACACAATACTCGTGCAAAGGCTTCATAACAGGAAGTGCCTTTTCTAGGCCCAAACAGGAAATGGGATCCAAGATGGAATCTTCATGAGACAGTCCCAACCATCTTGGATAAGGGCTATTGTAAGGGCAAGTTCAGAACAGAGATCCAAGATGGAAACTTCATGAGGCAATCACGGCCATCTTGAATGAGGGCAAAACTAAGGGCAAGTACATAACATTATGTGACTTTAGCATATTTTAGCAATTTTTCTAAAAAAATACACATCCGAAATCAAAACAAAAACTCACAAAGGTGGATTTGCCAAAATCAAAACCAAAACACGGGGGTCAGTGAGTATCTCTAGTGGCTGCCTCCTCCTTTCCCTGCTATAGACAGGAGTCACATGGGATGTGCACCACGTGACAGGATACCGTCCCATGTGACTCATGTCTATAGCACCGATAGGAGGAGGCAGCCACACACAGGGATCTGCGGCCATCTAGATGGAAGGTGGATGGTCCCAGAGGAGGCTCTATCCCCTGGGTCGCTGTCACCTGGTCAGGAGGGCCCCTTCACAGGGAGGGGCTGGGGTACATGCCAGCCCCTCAACCTTTATCCAGCCCCAGAATAATGCAGGAGGCCAATGACTGTCCCAGAGCCTCCATATGTAAATAAATTATTGTTATTTTCTTTAAATCTCCCCCACCAAAATAAAAGACATTAGTCGGCCTCCTGAGGCCAACAGCCTACTGGGATAAGTTCTGGCAGGTTATATGGCCAATCTGCCCCTGAATGTGGCGGATAGTCACAGAGAGGACTGTTGGTACATGGACTCTGGAACCACCAGACACTTCAGTTGTAACAAGCACTGGTTTACTACAATGAGTGTGACTCCATCACAGTGAGAGGGCTCAAGATCCTGACAGCAACGGAAGTCGGGACAATTATAGTCCTCTTGAGGATAAAAGGTAAAACTGAATTTACAAATATTGAAGACGTTTTGTTCATACCAGATTTAGGAACAAATTTGATTGCACTAAGCATTCTAGAAAACAAATGTTACAAAGTAGAATTAGCAGAAGGCAAGTGCACTGTGCAAAATAAAAGAGGGACTGTAATAGCGACAGCTGCCCATTGCCAGCAACTATATGTCTTAGACACTGAAGAGTGTTATACAATGGCTACTTCTGACACAAGTCAGACTATGGAACTGTGGCACAAGCATTTAGGACATATTGAATATGATAATGTGGTAACATTTTTGAAAGCGATGATAACAGGAATGGCGGTGAATAATCCTGATAAACCAATTTGTGAGAGTTGTATCTAAAGTAAACAAACCAGACAACCCTTCCCCAAGTCAGTGACAAGAGTTGAGACTTCATTAGCGTTGGTGCACACTGATGTATGTGTCCTATGGAGACTGAGTCAATTAGTGGATACCGCTACTTTATGACTCTGATTGATGATTACACGAGGATGACACAAGTATATTTCCTAAAAGCAAAAAGCGAACTTATAAAGAAGACCATGATCAAACATTTCCTTACACATAGACTATGTAATAGTTTATTATAGTCTCCTCTATCTCATCAAGCAAATGTTTATGTAATCCATTAAAAAAATAATAAAGAAACCATGCATTAAAAATTGAATCTCTGCAGCCTTAAACTGGGCTATAAATCTCCAGACATTATATGAATGTGTTTGGCTCGGTTAAGTTATTTCTCATTAGTTAGTTATAGCATTAGTTATATGTCTGTAAGGTCATAGTGATGTATAATAATAGGTGATTACATCACAGGCATTGGCTCAGGGAGGTTTGTACAGTAATCTTAACAGTACTTCAGTGTCTTTAGAAGAGTTGTGATCAGTGATCAGTTGACAAGATGTATAAATTACTGCTCATACTCATGCTGTGGATGATTCTACTACAAGAAGTTTACGCTTCACCAATACCGGCAGGATGGAGGCAGAGGGGCCATGTGAGAAAGAAAGAAGAGGGGATATCCGGAATGGCAAAGTGGCTGGTTGGAGGTGCTGGACTTGTGCTGGTTGGAGTGACCTTGTGTCTGTGTTTTAGCAGACGATTGTATAAAAAATATGGGGACAAAGTTCCATTGGAAGAACTTAATTCGTTGCTTCCCAAACCTTAGTATTAGTATTCATTTAATATATTACATTAGAAAAAAACATTTGTTTGTCAAGTTTGAGTTAATTATGTGATTTTTGTGATATTGAATCATTGATGAGCTCTCTCACATGGTTTAGGATTTTACTGTAACAAAGAAATGACCACACTGAAATATTATGGGAACCTGTATGTAGGCATTTGCAGAGATAATGTGTTTATATATTGTGGTGTCTGTCAGTATGGATCTTGTGTGTAATTTATGTTATTGTGGGTCAATATTGTGTATGTAGCATGTTACACACTAATATTAATATAGTAGAATAGATATAAATATAAGCTGTTGTTGGGTTTGGAGATGACAACAGACACCAAGCCCTTCCCCTCTCACCCCTCAAACATTGGCTAGAAATAATATTTAACCCATAGTGCTGATGTAATAGATTATCATGAAAGAATCCCTGAAAATAGGGGATTATTGGCCACTAATTTGTACTATTATTTTTATAGGCTAAATATGTGTTTTTATTACAATCAACAGACTTCCAGTGGGTAATATTGATTATTTTATAAACAAAGCATTCTTTATTTGGTTATCATTTGTTTTGTACTGAAGATAACATTTTCACAACAGGTTCCAGCATGCACTGACAGACCATGGCTCTTTTGTATACTGGCTATTGAAGAACTACAGGTGCCAGCATGCACATGGACAACAGTGCAACTAAGGCTTGTAGTGCCACAAGTGTACACTAAGGGGGGAATTCAGTTAATCGCGATGTTCCTCCAAACATTGCGGCTGCACAGTTTTTCCGGTACTACAGTAGAAATCTCTACTCATTTTTCCTCGTACCTCTATTTTTGTCAAAATCTCAGCCGCAAAGTGTCTCCAAAATGTCCTCAAAACATTATGCGGCTAATTGAATTCCTTCCTTTAAGTGTTGGCCCTATTTATATAAAGAAACATTTAATTGTGCATTGGGTTTGTCTAAAACATAAGGGAGGGTTTTCTTATTTTCTTTCTTTCTTTAGTTATGTTTTCTTGTTCTGATAGCCAAGATAGCTAAAACTGTACAGTGTATGGGCTACCTGGTGTGTCTGTACCACGTCTATTTTTCTTTACTCATGGGACATTTGACTTTTTGTATTCATCCCAGGTATAAAAAATCATGAATGGCGGTTTTAAAAAAAATATGGTTTTATATCTGGTTTTAAATTGATAAATCTCTTGGTTTACAAACCGCAAATATAATCGCCCCAAAACTTCTGGTTTTGGTCATTCTTCCCCAATAACTCACTTTAAAAAGTAGATGTGAATAACTATTTACTACCCAGCAGCTGCCATCATTTTAATCTGAGAAAAATAAGGTGTCAAATAACGCTGACACTCCTATTCCTTTTATCATGGGATTTAGCGATCAGTCTAGAAATAATAACAATACTAAACATTGTAAATAAACCTGGCACCTTCTTTTAACAGGTTGAGTTTTAAAAAAAATTGTATCTATAAAACCTAAAGTGATTCTTTTAAAACGTTTTACAACAGTATCAAATATTTATAATAAATAAATCAATAAACATCATACGCAGAGGATAAGACAATCAAACCTGAATTTGTCACAGGGCAATATTTATAGCTAAATGTAAATGTACAATAAATATTATTATTTATTATTATTATCTTTGACTTATAAGGCGCCACAAAGGGTCCGCAGCGCCGTACATTACATATACAGAAAACAGAACCAAGACACAACATGATACAGAAATATATATATAAACACAGGTGACAGGGTAAAGCAAATCAGATTATATCTGACTGATAGTGAAAGGGATGGTAGAAATCAGCAAGAAGAAGGCCGAAGATTAATAAAACAGGGAAAACAGGGCTAGGGAAGCAGGCCAAGAGGTACAGAGGGTGAAGGAACAGTAGAAGGACCACACAAGGAAAGAGGGCCCTGCTCATGAGAGCTAGCAATCTAAAGGGAAGGGGGAGACACATAAAGGGTGGTACTAACTGGGGGAGAGAGCCAGGACAAGGAAGTTAGGAGGACTGATAAATAAAAAGGAATAAACAAAACAAAACATTTTTATTGCTGATTTTTATTTTAAGAAGAATTGGTAGAAATTGGAGGATTTGGATTAGTATGGTGGTCATCCGCTCCATCTCATATATATAGACTAATTGTTTTCACATCTGTGGCTGTTATGCTTTCAATAAGGTTCGAACCTCACCCAAAATCTCTGTATAACAGTCACCATATATGAAGAAATGGACCCGACTCTTGACAACTTCTCCGACACAGGGAAGAAACTCTCAGTTCCACCTAAAGGGATTTGTAAAATAACAACCAAGCCCCCAACTGTGTCCACATAGGATAGTTCTAAGAATAGGGACTTACTGATAAAAGTGGATGTTACACCTTAAATCTCAGTTCAGTTACGATAGTCATTTTAGGTGTAACAATTACTTAGTTTAATTGGTAGATGTATAGTGTGTCTGTAGAATGTAGAATACAGGTGATTGTTTCACCACAATTTCTCTGGGCCATTTTGATTCCCCCCTGGACTCTCACCAACAAATTTGTGTAGTTTGGTGAAAAGTTTCACCTGTCTGGCAAAGATTTAGGCATCTTATTGTTACATCAGGACACTTGGGACTGACTGTTTTGAGTTCTTTTTACTTTGACCAAGGGAATTATGCTAATTTATGATTGACTGTCTAAGCCACTCAGATAAGATTAAGATTGAGAATATTGAGATTTTCGATTTTTGGAATTATTTTAATTAGTTATGTCTTTAATAAGATTAATAACAAACATCTGAATTGGTTTCATTTCATATATACCCTTTCATGTATGTGGACTTCCACATATTTCACATCCAGCAACTACACCAACCATTAGACACATGACTTGGGATTGTTATTTAGGTAGGGTGCACAACACATAGTGTTATCATAAACTATATGCTCCAAGTACAAATGCAGAGTACTACTTACATCATATTCCCCTATAGACATATCTATATTATGCAATATGTATCATACGATCGCTATTATGCGCCGCTGGGCGTATAAAGTGACAATATGGTAGTGCAACAGTCCGGACTCGCTATACTAATATACAAGTCCTTGCACGCTTTTTTTGTTAATTTGCACTACTAAGTGTAGGGTATAATATACACCCAAAGATGAGTGCTCCATTGCTAAGAGTCATTGATGAATAGGAAGACAAGCAGGCTTGTCTTCTAAATTTGCATGCATATTCAACAGTGTTATATTAAATAAACAGACACATAGGGGGAGAAGGAGAAGAGAGAGACAGAAAATGTATCATCTTCCTCTTCCTCAGGACTGTCAATGGTGTTATAGTAGGCTGTGGATCTTTAGCTCTGATGAGCTTGTGGACAGTTTTTGGCTTCCACAAGTCTGGTTTAAGTCCCTCCAGATGGTGCTCCCTCACAAATTGTCCAACATCCAGGTAAAACCAAGGTGTAGTCCAGTTGTAAGGGAAGGAGCAGTCAGACTTGTCCCAACCAAGGGTCCTCCAAAGAGGCAGGAGGAAAAAGCGAGACATGGACTTCTCAGCAGAGCAAATGTATTTTCAATAAGAGTTCTGCGGATACAGTTACAGACAAAGAAGGCGCGCAGCATGGTGGGGATATCCGGGATCCCTTTCCCACCTTTGAGGGTCTCTGTCACGGGCACTCGGAGTCTTTGCCCAGGATATCACCAGATGTAGTCTTACCAGAGTAGTGTATATACACAGCGGTCCTCTGATAGCAGGGTGACTAGCGGAACAGGAGAATCAGCAGATGGTGAGAGGATGCTAAAGGAAAGTCTATGACTAGCAGCAACTGGTTATGGATTAGACAATATGAACACGAGGATCTTGATGGACGTGAAGACGTGAGGAAAGTCAGTGGTCTGCGTTCAGCAAGTTGTACCACTGCTATAGTGAGAGGAGTTGTCCAGGAATAGATAAGAGGTAGTGAAGTCAGTGGTCTGCGTACAGCAAGTTGTACCACTGCTTGTAGTGATGGGACTGGTTCCAGGTGCAAGTAGGTAACGGGGAAGTCAGTGGTCTGCGTACAGCAAGTTGTACCACTGCTTATAGAGAGGAAACTTGTAACTGGTGCCAATAGGAAACTGGGAGTCAGTGGTCTGCGTTCAGCAAGTTGTACCACTGCTATAGGTGAGGATAGGCACTAGTGTAGATGAGTGGAACATAGAAGGTAGCACGGAGAGCACAAGGAACTTGATCCCAAATGGTATATACAATACAATAGCAAATGACAAGCGCTGCTTGAGAGATACAAAGTCACTACTGAGATCCAGGTCAAATGAGACAAAGTCAATAGCATCTATATCTTCTTAAGATAGAGGACTCCGTAGATGAGCAGGACACAGTCCAAGCGGATATGCAATAAACTAGTAAAGTCAATAGAAGGTAAGCATACCGCGATTCAGTTGAGCAGGCTGTCATGAGAGAAACACAGGGATAGCTGAGCGGCTGAACGCCGACACAAAGAGAGGCCACAGGAGAGTGGTAGCGGTAATCCGTGTCTGTGTAGCACACAGGCAGAGAACTTGACACGAGTGGAGCAATGATGATTCATGCAGAAATCAGCAGGAACTGAAGACACGATGAAACACAGGAGAGTTGAAGTGGTCTGGAAACCGGCAATGCAATAGTCAGGAATCAGCTGGAACTGAAGACACGATGAAACACAGGAGAGTTGAAGCGGTCTGGAAACCGGCAATGCAATAGTCAGGAATCAGCTGGAACTGAAGACACGATGAAACACAGGAGAGTTGAAGCGGTCTGGAAACAGGCAATGCAATAGTCAGGAATCAGCTGGAACTGAAGACACGATGAAACACAGGAGAGTTGAAGCGGTCTGGAAACCGGCAAGTTGAAGCGGTCTGGAAACCGGCAATGCAATAGTCAGGAATCAGCTGGAACTGAAGGCACGATGAAACACAGGAGAGTTGAAGCGGTCTGGAAACCGGCAAGTTGAAGCGGTCTGGAAACCGGCAATACAATAGAGAGGAATCAGCTGGAACTGAAGACACGAGGAGAAACACAGGAACACCTTCAGAGACTCACAGGGAATGAGACTCCAAGATCAGGCAACGAGGTAATGACCACAGGTGCTTTAAATAGGGAGTGTTGCCTGATCAGCCAATTAACTAAAAGCAACAGGTCTGAAGGGTTCATAGAGGCTGCGCATGCGCAGACCATCAGGATGGTGGATGGCCACGGTTCCTAATAACAGGAGAAGAGGCACTCATGGTCCGGTGAGTGACAGTACCCCCCCTTTTAAAGGTGGGCACAGAACACATGGAACCGGGTTTGCCCGGAAATTTGGAATAGAACTTTTTTAGAAGAGCTGGGACGTTGAGATCTTCAGCCCTAATCCATGAACGCTCTTCAGGGCCAAAGCCCTTCCAATGAACGAGGAAACGAAGAACACCTCGCGAAATTTTTGCATCTAATATATGTGTGATCTCAAAGTCCTCCTCTTGAAGAGCTTGAACTGGCCGAGGTGCTGAAGGAGGAGCAGAGAAACGGTTGATGATGAGAGGTTTGAGCAATGACACATGGAAGGCATTGGAAATACGAAGGTTCTTAGGAAGTAGAAGTTTGAAACATACTGGGTTTATCACTTGAATGATCCTATATGGACCAATAAAACGAGAAGCGAACTTCATAGATGGGACCTTCAAACGAATATTTTTGGTTGATAACCATACACGATCTCCAATTTTAAGTGGTGGAATAGCCCGTCTCTTTTTATCTGCAAAGGACTTATATCTGGCAGAAGTCTTCTTTAAACAGGTTTTGACCTGAGACCAAATATTTTTGAAGGTCTGACAAACAGTCTCTACAGCAGGAACTTGGGTGGGCGGGAGGGCAGGAAATTCCGGAAAAGACGGATGGTGACCGTAAACCACAAAAAAATGGAGTTTTTGAAGATGACTCATGATACATGTTGTTATGGGCGAATTCAGCCCATGGAAGCAAATCTACCCAGTTATCTTGGTTGGCTGAAGAGAACATCCTTATGAAAGTCTCAAGATCTTGATTGACCCTCTCGGTCTGTCCGTTTGATTGAGGATGGTAGGAAGATGAGAGTGATAATCGAATACCCAAGGTCTTACAAAGGGCTCGCCAGAATCTGGAAACGAACTGCACCCCTCTATCTGAAACGATCTCTGAACGACATCCATGAATACGGAAAATCTGTTTAATGAAATGATCAGCCAGGGTAGATGAAGAAGGTAAACCGGTCAAAGGAACAAAATGTGCCATCTTCGAAAATCTATCTACCACTACCCAAATGGTATTACACTTTTTACTAGGAGGAAGATCGGTAACAAAGTCCATACTAATATGGGTCCAAGGCTTGGAAGGAATGGGTAGTGGTTGAAGTAGACCCGCCGGTGTTCTGCGGGGAGTCTTGAACTGGGAACACAATTCACAGGCAGCCACAAAATCTTTGACATCTTTCCTCATGGAGGGCCACCAGTAGCTTTGAGAAAGAATTTCGAAAGTCTTGCGTTCACCAGAATGTCCAGAAAAACGTGAAGAATGAAACCACGACAGGATTTTCTTCCTAAGGGATGGAGGCACGAGAGTTCTCCCAAATGGTAACACCTTAGTGGAGGAAGCGGCCAGAGAAACACATTTGGGATCTAATATTGAGTGGTTAGGACCATCTTCAACGTCTGAGGACGTCACGAATGCCCGAGATAGGGCGTCTGCTTTTTTATTTTTAGCAGCTGGTTTGAAGGTTATAATAAGTTCAAAACGAGAAAAGAAAAGAGACCATCTTGCTTGACGAGGATTCAAACATTGAGCAGACTGTAAATATGACAAATTTTTATGATCTGTAAAAATTGTCACAGGATGGCGAGCTCCCTCCAGCAAATATCTCCACTCCTCTAATGCTGCTTTTATAGCCAGCAACTCTTTGTCCCCGATGGTATAATTCTTCTCTGCAGGTAGAAGGCCCCGAGAATAAAAGGCACAAGGATGAAATTTTTGTTGCTCCGATCTTTGGGATAGAATGGCTCCTAAGCCAACATTAGAGGCATCCACCTCTAGGAAGAAGGGAAGCGTCACATCAGGCTGTTGAAGAACAGGAGCGGAGGAGAAGGACTCTTTGAGAAACTGGAAAGCTTGAAGGGCCTCGGAGGACCATTGTTTAGTATTAGCCCCTTTACGGGTAGGGCCACAATAGGAGATGCAATCGAGGAAAAATCTTGGATGAAGCGTCTGTAATAATTAGCAAAACCTAAAAAACGCTGAATTGCACGAAGAGTAGTTGGTTGAGGCCAATGTAATACAGCATTCACCTTTTCTGGATCCATCTGAAGACCGACTCCGGAGACAATATATCCCAGAAATGGAATCTGGGGCAACTCGAATGAACATTTTTCTAACTTGCAGAATAACGAATTTCTTCGGAGTCTGGAAAGGACTTCTGCCACATGTTGATGATGAGAAGGCAGGTCCTGAGAAAAGATTAATATGTCGTCCAGATAGACGACGACACAAACATATAACAAGTCCCGGAAGATCTCATTAACGAAACCCTGGAAAACAGCGGGGGCGTTACACAACCCAAAGGGCATAACTAAATACTCATAATGCCCATCTCTGGTGTTGAAAGCTGTCTTCCATTCGTCACCGGACCTGATTCGAATTAAATTATAAGCACCACGGAGATCCAGCTTGGTAAAGATCCGGGCTCCCTTGATACGATCAAAAAGCTCTGTAACTAATGGAATGGGATACCGATTTTTGATGGTAATGGCGTTGAGTCCACGAAAATCTATACAAGGACGTAATGACCCATCCTTCTTTTTCACTAAGAAGAATCCTGCTCCAGCGGGAGAGGAAGAAGGTCGAATAAATCCTCGCTGGAGATTCTCTTTGATATACTCAGATGTAGCTTGAGTCTCCGGTAAAGAAAGTGGATACACACGACCCCTAGGAGGAGTCTTGCCAGGTTGAAGATCAATCGGACAGTCCCAAGAACGGTGAGGAGGAAGACGTTCAGACTGAAGCTTATCAAATACATCGGCAAAGGAAGCATACTGAGGAGGAAGACCCGGTGGACACGGTGAAATGGAGGATTGCTGCATCTTGAGTGGAACAACTTGAGAAAGGCAATGATGATGACACTCAGGCCCCCAAGACGTAACTTGAGGAGTGTTCCAGTCAATCTGAGGAGAATGCAGTTGAAGCCATGGAAGGCCTAGAACAATAGGACTGGTAGTAACAGGAAGAATTAGGAATGAAATTTTTTCCTGGAGTAAGGCTCCAATTTGAAGAGTCACTGGAAACGTACTCTGAGTAATGAGACCATTAATAATACGTGATCCATCGATAGCAGTAACGGTAATAGGTACCTTTAAAGAAACCACTGGTAGGGACCATTAATCTTTCCCACAGAGGGGAAGCCTATGCAAGAGCCTGTCCAGAAAACAAGGAGATGAGATAGGCCACTCTGGAACGATGAGTAGAGAAATTGTGAGATTGAAGCTCAAAATGGACAGAGCATTGATTCAGAAAACCCCTACATTTTTTGGGGTCTCCATCATATTTTGAAGTAGTAGGCAGGTGTATCGTGGAAGCAGTAGACACCTGGGATGGGGAAACAGGTGATGACACGGGAGTATCAACAGTGGCTGCGGTATTTTGGACAGAAGTTCCTTGGGAGGCTAAAGTCTGATAACATTGCAGCAACTGTTGTTGGCGAACATCCTGTTGTTCAATTCGGGTAACCAGATACTGCAGCATCTCTTTAGCTGATGGTTCCGATCCTGGGTCTGTCATGGCCTGTTCTTACTGTCACGGGCACTAGGAGTCTTTGCCCAGGAGATCACCAGATGTAGTCTTACCAGAGTAGTGTATATAAACAGCGGTCCTCTGATAGCAGGGTGACTAGCGGAACAGGAGAATCAGCAGATGGTGAGAGGATGCTAAAGGAAAGTCTATGACTAGCAGCAACTGGTTATGGATTAGACAATATGAACACGAGGATCTTGATGGACGTGAAGACGTGAGGAAAGTCAGTGGTCTGCGTACAGCAAGTTGTACCACTGCTTGTAGTGATGGGACTGGTTCCAGGTGCAATTAGGTAATGGGGAAGTCAGTGGTCTGCGTACAGCAAGTTGTACCACTGCTTATAGAGAGGAAACTTGTAACTGGTGCCAATAGGAAACTGGGAGTCAGTGGTCTGCGTTCAGCAAGTTGTACCACTGCTATAGTGAGAGGAGTTGTCCAGGAATAGATAGGAGGTAGTAAAGTCATTGGTCTGCGTACAGCAAGTTGTACCACTGTTTATAGTGATGGGACTGGTTCCAGGTGCAAGTAGGTAACGGGGAAGTCAGTGGTCTGCGTACAGCAAGTTGTACCACTGCTTTTAGAGAGGAAACTTGTAACTGGTGCCAATAGGAAACTGGGAGTCAGTGGTCCGCGTTCAGCAAGTTGTACCACTGCTATAGGTGAGGATAGGCACTAGTGTAGATGAGTGGAACATAGAAGGTAACACAGAGAGCACAAGGAACTTGATCCCAAATGGTATATACAATACAATAGCAAATGACAAGCGCTGCTTGAGAGATACAAAGTCACTACTGAGATCCAGGTCAAATGAGACAAAGTCAATTGCATCTATATCTTCTTAAGATAGAGGACTCCGTAGATGAGCAGGACACAGTCCAAGCGGATATGCAATAAACTAGTAAAGTCAATAGAAGGTAAGCATACCGCGATTCAGTTGAGCAGGCTGTCACGAGAGAAACACAGGGATAGCTGAGCGGCTGAACGCCGACACGAGTAGAGGCCACAGGAGAGTGGTAGCGGTAATCCGTGTCTGTGTAGCACACAGGCAGAGAACTTGACACGAGTGGAGCAATGATGATTCATGCAGAAATCAGCAGGAACTGAAGACACGATGAAACACAGGAGAGTTGAAGCGGTCTGGAAACCGACAATGCAATAGTCAGGAATCAGCTGGAACTGAAGACACGATGAAACACAGGAGAGTTGAAGCGGTCTGGAAACCGGCAATGCAATAGTCAGGAATCAGCTAGAACTGAAGACACGATGAAACACAGGAGAGTTGAAGCGGTCTGGAAACCGGCAAGTTGAAGCGGTCTGGAAACCGGCAATGCAATAGTCAGGAATCAGCTGGAACTGAAGGCACGAAGAAACACAAGAGAGTTGAATCGGTCTGGAAACCGGCAAGTTGAAGCGGTCTGGAAACCGGCAATGCAATAGAGAGGAATCAGCTGGAACTGAAGACACGAGGAGAAACACAGGAACACCTTCAGAGACTCACAGGGAATGAGACTCCAAGATCAGGCAACGAGGTAATGACCACAGGTGCTTTAAATAGGGAGTGTTGCCTGATCAGCCAATTAACTAAAAGCAACAGGTCTGAAGGGTTCATAGAGGCTGCGCATGCGCAGACCATCAGGATGGTGGACGGCCACGGTTCCTAATAACAGGAGAAGAGGCACTCATGGTCCGGTGAGTGACAGTACCCCCCCTTTTAAAGGTGGGCACAGAACAGATGGAACCGGGTTTGCCCGGAAATTTGGAATAGAACTTTTTTAGAAGAGCTGGGACGTTGAGATCCTCAGCCCTAATCCATGAACGCTCTTCAGGGCCAAAGCCCTTCCAATGAACGAGGAAACGAAGAACACCTCGCGAAATTTTTGCATCTAATATATGTGTGATCTCAAAGTCCTCCTCATGAAGAGCTTGAACTGGCCGAGGTGCTGAAGGAGGAGCAGAGAAACGGTTGATGATGAGAGGTTTGAGCAATGACACATGGAAGGCATTGGAAATACGAAGGTTCTTAGGAAGTAGAAGTTTGAAACATACTGGGTTTATCACTTGAATGATCCTATATGGACCAATAAAACGAGGAGCGATCTTCATAGATGGGACCTTCAAACGAATATTTTTGGTTGATAACCATACACGATCTCCAATTTTAAGTGGTGGAATAGCCCGTCTCTTTTTATCTGCAAAGGACTTATATCTGGCAGAAGTCTTCTTTAAACAGGTTTTGACCTGAGACCAAATATTTTTGAAGGTCTGACAAACAGTCTCTACAGCAGGAACTTGGGTGGGCCGGAGGGCAGGAAATTCCGGAAAAGACGGATGGTGACCGTAAACCACAAAAAAATTGAGTTTTTGAAGATGACTCATGATACATGTTGTTATGGGCGAATTCAGCCCATAGAAGCAAATCTACCCAGTTATCTTGGTTGGCAGAAGAGAACATCCTTATGAAAGTCTCAAGATCTTGATTGACCCTCTCGGTCTGTCCGTTTGATTGAGGATGGTAGGAAGATGAGAGTGATAATCGAATACCCAAGGTCTTACAAAGGGCTCGCCAGAATCTGGAAACGAACTGCACCCCTCTATCTGAAACGATCTCTGAAGGACATCCATGAATACGGAAAATCTGTTTAATGAAATGATCAGCCAGGGTAGATGAAGAAGGTAAACCGGTCAAAGGAACAAAATGTGCCATCTTCGAAAATCTATCTACCACTACCCAAATGGTATTACACTTTTTACTAGGAGGAAGATCAGTAACAAAGTCCATACTAATATGGGTCCAAGGCTTGGAAGGAATGGGTAGTGGTTGAAGTAGACCCGCCGGTGTTCTGCGGGGAGTCTTGAACTGGGAACACAATTCACAGGCAGCCACAAAATCTTTGACATCTTTCCTCATGGAGGGCCACCAGTAGCTTTGAGAAAGAATTTCGAAAGTCTTGCGTTCACCAGAATGTCCGGAAAAACGTGAAGAATGAAACCACGACAGGATTTTCTTCCTAAGGGATGGAGGCACAAGAGTTCTCCCAAATGGTAACACTTTACCTTAGTGGAGGAAGCGGCCAGAGAAACACATTTGGGATCTAATATTGAGTGGTTAGGACCATCTTCAACGTCTGAGGACGTCACGAATGCCCGAGATAGGGCGTCTGCTTTTTTATTTTTAGCAGCTGGTTTGAAGGTTATAATAAGTTCAAAACGAGAAAAGAAAAGAGACCATCTTGCTTGACGAGGATTCAAACATTGAGCAGACTGTAAATATGACAAATTTTTATGATCTGTAAAAATTGTCACAGGATGGCGAGCTCCCTCCAGCAAATATCTCCACTCCTCTAATGCTGCTTTTATAGCCAGCAACTCCTTGTCCCCGATGGTATAATTCTTCTCTGCAGGTAGAAGGCCCCGAGAATAAAAGGCACAAGGATGAAATTTTTGTTGCTCCGATCTTTGGGATAGAATGGCTCCTAAGCCAACATTAGAGGCATCCACCTCTAGGAAGAAGGGAAGCGTCACATCAGGCTGTTGAAGAACAGGAGCGGAGGAGAAGGACTCTTTGAGAAACTGGATAGCTTGAAGGGCCTCGGAGGACCATTGTTTAGTATTAGCCCCTTTACGGGTTAGGGCCACAATAGGAGATGCAATCGAGGAAAAATCTTGGATGAAGCGTCTGTAATAATTAGCAAAACCTAAAAAACGCTGAATTGCACGAAGAGTAGTTGGTTGAGGCCAATGTAATACAGCATTCACCTTTTCTGGATCCATCTGAAGACCGACTCCGGAGACAATATATCCCAGAAATGGAATCTGGGGCAACTCGAATGAACATTTTTCTAACTTGCAGAATAACGAATTTCTTCGGAGTCTGGAAAGGACTTCTGCCACATGTTGATGATGAGAAGGCAGGTCCTGAGAAAAGATTAATATGTCGTCCAGATAGACGACGACACAAACATATAACAAGTCCCGGAAGATCTCATTAACGAAACCCTGGAAAACAGCGGGGGCGTTACACAACCCAAAGGGCATAACTAAATACTCATAATGCCCATCTCTGGTGTTGAAAGCTGTCTTCCATTCGTCACCGGACCTGATTCGAATTAAATTATAAGCACCACGGAGATCCAGCTTGGTAAAGATCCGGGCTCCCTTGATACGATCAAAAAGCTCTGTAACTAATGGAATGGGATACCGATTTTTGATGGTAATGGCGTTGAGTCCACGAAAATCTATACAAGGACGTAATGACCCATCCTTCTTTTTCACTAAGAAGAATCCTGCTCCAGCGGGAGAGGAAGAAGGTCGAATAAATCCTCGCTGGAGATTCTCTTTGATATACTCAGATGTAGCTTGAGTCTCCGGTAAAGAAAGTGGATACACACGACCCCTAGGAGGAGTCTTGCCAGGTTGAAGATCAATCGGACAGTCCCAAGAACGGTGAGGAGGAAGACGTTCAGACTGAAGCTTATCAAATACATCGGCAAAGGAAGCATACTGAGGAGGAAGACCCGGTGGACACGGTGAAATGGAGGATTGCTGCATCTTGAGTGGAACAACTTGAGAAAGGCAATGATGATGACACTCAGGCCCCCAAGACGTAACTTGAGGAGTGTTCCAGTCAATCTGAGGAGAATGCAGTTGAAGCCATGGAAGGCCTAGAACAATAGGACTGGTAGTAACAGGAAGAATTAGGAATGAAATTTTTTCCTGGAGTAAGGCTCCAATTTGAAGAGTCACTGGAAACGTACTCTGAGTAATGAGACCATTAATAATACGTGATCCATCGATAGCAGTAACGGTAATAGGTACCTTTAAAGAAACCACTGGTAGGGACCATTAATCTTTCCCACAGAGGGGAAGCCTATGCAAGAGCCTGTCCAGAAAACAAGGAGATGAGATAGGCCACTCTGGAACGATGAGTAGAGAAATTGTGAGATTGAAGCTCAAAATGGACAGAGCATTGATTCAGAAAACCCCTACATTTTTTGGGGTCTCCATCATATTTTGAAGTAGTAGGCAGGTGTATCGTGGAAGCAGTAGACACCTGGGATGGGGAAACAGGTGATGACACGGGAGTATCAACAGTGGCTGCGGTATTTTGGACAGAAGTTCCTTGGGAGGCTAAAGTCTGATAACATTGCAGCAACTGTTGTTGGCGAACATCCTGTTGTTCAATTCGGGTAACCAGATACTGCAGCATCTCTTTAGCTGATGGTTCCGATCCTGGGTCTGTCATGGCCTGTTCTTACTGTCACGGGCACTAGGAGTCTTTGCCCAGGAGATCACCAGATGTAGTCTTACCAGAGTAGTGTATATAAACAGCGGTCCTCTGATAGCAGGGTGACTAGCGGAACAGGAGAATCAGCAGATGGTGAGAGGATGCTAAAGGAAAGTCTATGACTAGCAGCAACTGGTTATGGATTAGACAATATGAACACGAGGATCTTGATGGACGTGAAGACGTGAGGAAAGTCAGTGGTCTGCGTACAGCAAGTTGTACCACTGCTTGTAGTGATGGGACTGGTTCCAGGTGCAATTAGGTAATGGGGAAGTCAGTGGTCTGCGTACAGCAAGTTGTACCACTGCTTATAGAGAGGAAACTTGTAACTGGTGCCAATAGGAAACTGGGAGTCAGTGGTCTGCGTTCAGCAAGTTGTACCACTGCTATAGTGAGAGGAGTTGTCCAGGAATAGATAGGAGGTAGTAAAGTCATTGGTCTGCGTACAGCAAGTTGTACCACTGTTTATAGTGATGGGACTGGTTCCAGGTGCAAGTAGGTAACGGGGAAGTCAGTGGTCTGCGTACAGCAAGTTGTACCACTGCTTTTAGAGAGGAAACTTGTAACTGGTGCCAATAGGAAACTGGGAGTCAGTGGTCCGCGTTCAGCAAGTTGTACCACTGCTATAGGTGAGGATAGGCACTAGTGTAGATGAGTGGAACATAGAAGGTAACACAGAGAGCACAAGGAACTTGATCCCAAATGGTATATACAATACAATAGCAAATGACAAGCGCTGCTTGAGAGATACAAAGTCACTACTGAGATCCAGGTCAAATGAGACAAAGTCAATTGCATCTATATCTTCTTAAGATAGAGGACTCCGTAGATGAGCAGGACACAGTCCAAGCGGATATGCAATAAACTAGTAAAGTCAATAGAAGGTAAGCATACCGCGATTCAGTTGAGCAGGCTGTCACGAGAGAAACACAGGGATAGCTGAGCGGCTGAACGCCGACACGAGTAGAGGCCACAGGAGAGTGGTAGCGGTAATCCGTGTCTGTGTAGCACACAGGCAGAGAACTTGACACGAGTGGAGCAATGATGATTCATGCAGAAATCAGCAGGAACTGAAGACACGATGAAACACAGGAGAGTTGAAGCGGTCTGGAAACCGACAATGCAATAGTCAGGAATCAGCTGGAACTGAAGACACGATGAAACACAGGAGAGTTGAAGCGGTCTGGAAACCGGCAATGCAATAGTCAGGAATCAGCTAGAACTGAAGACACGATGAAACACAGGAGAGTTGAAGCGGTCTGGAAACCGGCAAGTTGAAGCGGTCTGGAAACCGGCAATGCAATAGTCAGGAATCAGCTGGAACTGAAGGCACGAAGAAACACAAGAGAGTTGAATCGGTCTGGAAACCGGCAAGTTGAAGCGGTCTGGAAACCGGCAATGCAATAGAGAGGAATCAGCTGGAACTGAAGACACGAGGAGAAACACAGGAACACCTTCAGAGACTCACAGGGAATGAGACTCCAAGATCAGGCAACGAGGTAATGACCACAGGTGCTTTAAATAGGGAGTGTTGCCTGATCAGCCAATTAACTAAAAGCAACAGGTCTGAAGGGTTCATAGAGGCTGCGCATGCGCAGACCATCAGGATGGTGGACGGCCACGGTTCCTAATAACAGGAGAAGAGGCACTCATGGTCCGGTGAGTGACAGTACCCCCCCTTTTAAAGGTGGGCACAGAACAGATGGAACCGGGTTTGCCCGGAAATTTGGAATAGAACTTTTTTAGAAGAGCTGGGACGTTGAGATCCTCAGCCCTAATCCATGAACGCTCTTCAGGGCCAAAGCCCTTCCAATGAACGAGGAAACGAAGAACACCTCGCGAAATTTTTGCATCTAATATATGTGTGATCTCAAAGTCCTCCTCATGAAGAGCTTGAACTGGCCGAGGTGCTGAAGGAGGAGCAGAGAAACGGTTGATGATGAGAGGTTTGAGCAATGACACATGGAAGGCATTGGAAATACGAAGGTTCTTAGGAAGTAGAAGTTTGAAACATACTGGGTTTATCACTTGAATGATCCTATATGGACCAATAAAACGAGGAGCGATCTTCATAGATGGGACCTTCAAACGAATATTTTTGGTTGATAACCATACACGATCTCCAATTTTAAGTGGTGGAATAGCCCGTCTCTTTTTATCTGCAAAGGACTTATATCTGGCAGAAGTCTTCTTTAAACAGGTTTTGACCTGAGACCAAATATTTTTGAAGGTCTGACAAACAGTCTCTACAGCAGGAACTTGGGTGGGCCGGAGGGCAGGAAATTCCGGAAAAGACGGATGGTGACCGTAAACCACAAAAAAATTGAGTTTTTGAAGATGACTCATGATACATGTTGTTATGGGCGAATTCAGCCCATAGAAGCAAATCTACCCAGTTATCTTGGTTGGCAGAAGAGAACATCCTTATGAAAGTCTCAAGATCTTGATTGACCCTCTCGGTCTGTCCGTTTGATTGAGGATGGTAGGAAGATGAGAGTGATAATCGAATACCCAAGGTCTTACAAAGGGCTCGCCAGAATCTGGAAACGAACTGCACCCCTCTATCTGAAACGATCTCTGAAGGACATCCATGAATACGGAAAATCTGTTTAATGAAATGATCAGCCAGGGTAGATGAAGAAGGTAAACCGGTCAAAGGAACAAAATGTGCCATCTTCGAAAATCTATCTACCACTACCCAAATGGTATTACACTTTTTACTAGGAGGAAGATCAGTAACAAAGTCCATACTAATATGGGTCCAAGGCTTGGAAGGAATGGGTAGTGGTTGAAGTAGACCCGCCGGTGTTCTGCGGGGAGTCTTGAACTGGGAACACAATTCACAGGCAGCCACAAAATCTTTGACATCTTTCCTCATGGAGGGCCACCAGTAGCTTTGAGAAAGAATTTCGAAAGTCTTGCGTTCACCAGAATGTCCGGAAAAACGTGAAGAATGAAACCACGACAGGATTTTCTTCCTAAGGGATGGAGGCACAAGAGTTCTCCCAAATGGTAACACTTTACCTTAGTGGAGGAAGCGGCCAGAGAAACACATTTGGGATCTAATATTGAGTGGTTAGGACCATCTTCAACGTCTGAGGACGTCACGAATGCCCGAGATAGGGCGTCTGCTTTTTTATTTTTAGCAGCTGGTTTGAAGGTTATAATAAGTTCAAAACGAGAAAAGAAAAGAGACCATCTTGCTTGACGAGGATTCAAACATTGAGCAGACTGTAAATATGACAAATTTTTATGATCTGTAAAAATTGTCACAGGATGGCGAGCTCCCTCCAGCAAATATCTCCACTCCTCTAATGCTGCTTTTATAGCCAGCAACTCCTTGTCCCCGATGGTATAATTCTTCTCTGCAGGTAGAAGGCCCCGAGAATAAAAGGCACAAGGATGAAATTTTTGTTGCTCCGATCTTTGGGATAGAATGGCTCCTAAGCCAACATTAGAGGCATCCACCTCTAGGAAGAAGGGAAGCGTCACATCAGGCTGTTGAAGAACAGGAGCGGAGGAGAAGGACTCTTTGAGAAACTGGATAGCTTGAAGGGCCTCGGAGGACCATTGTTTAGTATTAGCCCCTTTACGGGTTAGGGCCACAATAGGAGATGCAATCGAGGAAAAATCTTGGATGAAGCGTCTGTAATAATTAGCAAAACCTAAAAAACGCTGAATTGCACGAAGAGTAGTTGGTTGAGGCCAATGTAATACAGCATTCACCTTTTCTGGATCCATCTGAAGACCGACTCCGGAGACAATATATCCCAGAAATGGAATCTGGGGCAACTCGAATGAACATTTTTCTAACTTGCAGAATAACGAATTTCTTCGGAGTCTGGAAAGGACTTCTGCCACATGTTGATGATGAGAAGGCAGGTCCTGAGAAAAGATTAATATGTCGTCCAGATAGACGACGACACAAACATATAACAAGTCCCGGAAGATCTCATTAACGAAACCTTGGAAAACAGCGGGGGCGTTACACAACCCGAAGGGCATAACCCGAAGGGCATAACTAAATACCTGATTCGAATTAAATTATAAGCACCACGGAGATCCAGCTTGGTAAAGATCCGGGCTCCCTTGATACGATCAAAAAGCTCTGTAACTAATGGAATGGGATACCGATTTTTGATGGTAATGGCGTTGAGTCCACGAAAATCTATACAAGGACGTAATGACCCAACCTTCTTTTTCACTAAGAAGAATCCTGCTCCAACGGGAGAGGAAGAAGGTTGAATAAATCCTCGCTGGAGATTCTCTTTGATATACTCAGATGTAGCTTGAGCCTCCGGTAAAGAAAGTGGATACACACGACCCCTAGGAGGAGTCTTGCCAGGTTGAAGATCAATCGGACAGTCCCAAGAACGGTGAGGAGGAAGACGTTCAGACTGAAGCTTATCAAATACATCGGCAAAGGAAGCATACTGAGGAGGAAGACACGGTGGACACTGTGAAATGGAGGATTGCTGCATCTTGAGTGGAACAACTTGAGAAAGGCAATGATGATGACACTCAGGCCCCCAAGACGTAACTTGAGGAGTGTTCCAGTCAATCTGAGGAGAATGCAGTTGAAGCCATGGAAGGCCTAGAACAATAGGACTGGTAGTAACAGGAAGAATTAGGAATGAAATTTTTTCCTGGTGTAAGGCTCCAATTTGAAGAGTCACTGGAAACGTACTCTGAGTAATGAGACCATTAATAATACGTGATCCATCGATAGCAGTAACGGTAATAGGTACCTTTAAAGAAACCACTGGTAGGGACCATTAATTCACGAGGGATTTAGAAATAAAATTTCCTGCAGCTCCAGAATCAATAAGTGCTTGGGACACAAAGGATTTGGTAGCAAAGGAAACGGTAACATCAAAAGTACAAACTTTTAATTTCATGGAACTTGGAGAGGACTCCAGGGACCCTAACTTCACCTCTCCAGAACTGGTTAGGGCCTGGCATTTCCCGACTTTTTAGGACATGAGTTGAGCATGTGAGTAGAATCAGCACAATAGATACAGAGTCTATTTTTTACTCTTCGGTCTCTTTCCTCTGAAGTTAATTTGGAGCGACCTATCTCCATAGGTACTACTGGAGATGGAGCTTGACAAACTTGAGGTCCTGAGCGAAGAGGTGCTTTATGGGAAGTTGTTTTTTCAGAATCTCTCTCACGAAATCTCATGTCCACACGATGGCAAAGAGAAATCAAATCCTCCAAGGAAGAGGGTAATTCTTGTGAGGTCAGTGCATCTTTAATTTTATCAGAAAGCCCTGCCAGAAGGCGGCAAACAAGGCTTCAGTGTTCCACTGAAGTTCAGAGGCTAGTATCCGAAATTGAATGACGTACTGAGCTACAGTGCGAGATCCTTGGCGTAGACGGCGGATGCTGGATGCGGCAGAGATAACCCGACCAGGTTCATCAAATACACTTCGAAACGTGGAAATAAACTTGGCACTATCTTGTAACAATGGATCATTTCTTTCCCACAGAGGGGAAGCCTATGCAAGAGCCTGTCCAGAAAACAAGGAGATGAGATAGGCCACTCTGGAACGATGAGTAGAAAAATTGTGAGATTGAAGCTCAAAATGGACAGAGCATTGATTCAGAAAACCCCTACATTTTTTGGGGTCTCCATCATATTTTGAAGTTGTAGGCAGGTGTATCGTGGAAGCAGTAGACACCTGGGATGGCACTGGGGAAACAGGTGATGACACGGGAGTATCAACAGTGGCTGCGGTATTTTGCACAGAAGTTCCTTGGGAGGCTAAAGTCTGATAACATTGCAGCAACTGTTGTTGGCGAACATCCTGTTGTTCAATTCGGGTAACCAGATACTGCAGCATCTCTTTAGCTGATGGTTCCGATCCTGGGTCTGTCATGGCCTGTTCTTACTGTCACGGGCACTAGGAGTCTTTGCCCAGGATATCACCAGATGTAGTCTTACCAGAGTAGTGTATATAAACAGCGGTCCTCTGATAGCAGGGTGACTAGCGGAACAGGAGAATCAGCAGATGGTGAGAGGATGCTAAAGGAAAGTCTATGACTAGCAGCAACTGGTTATGGATTAGACAATTTGAACACGAGGATCTTGATGGACGTGAAGACGTGAGGAAAGTCAGTGGTCTGCGTACAGCAAGTTGTACCACTGCTTGTAGTGATGGGACTGGTTCCAGGTGCAATTAGGTAACGGAGAAGTCAGTGGTCTGCGTACAGCAAGTTGTACCACTGCTTATAGAGAGGAAACTTGTAACTGGTGCCAATAGGAAACTGGGAGTCAGTGGTCTGCGTTCAGCAAGTTGTACCACTGCTTGTAGTGATGGGACTGGTTCCAGGTGCAAGTAGGTAACGGGGAAGTCAGTGGTCTGCGTACAGCAAGTTGTACCACTGCTTATAGAGAGGAAACTTGTAACTGGTGCCAATAGGAAACTGGGAGTCAGTGGTCCGCGTTCAGCAAGTTGTACCACTGCTATAGGTGAGGATAGGCACTAGTGTAGATGAGTGGAACATAGAAGGTAACACGGAGAGCACAAGGAACTTGATCCCAAATGGTATATACAATACAATAGCAAATGACAAGCGCTGCTTGAGAGATACAAAGTCACTACTGAGATCCAGGTCAAATGAGACAAAGTCAATTGCATCTATATCTTCTTAAGATAGAGGACTCCGTAGATGAGTCCAAGCGGATATGCAATAAACTAGTAAAGTCAATAGAAGGTAAGCATACCGCGATTCAGTTGAGCAGGCTGTCACGAGAGAAACACAGGGATAGCTGAGCGGCTGAACGCCGACACGAGTAGAGGCCACAGGAGAGTGGTAGCGGTAATCCGTGTCTGTGTAGCACACAGGCAGAGAACTTGACACGAGTGGAGCAATGATGATTCATGCAGAAATCAGCAGGAACTGAAGACACGATGAAACACAGGAGAGTTGAAGCGGTCTGGAAACTGCTAATGCAATAGTCAGGAATCAGCTGGAACTGAAGACACGATGAAACACAGGAGAGTTGAAGCGGTCTGGAAACTGGCAATGCAATAGTCAGGAATCAGCTGGAACTGAAGACACGAGGAGAAACACAGGAACACCTTCAGAGACTCACAGGGAATGAGACTCCAAGATCAGGCAACGAGGTAATGACCACAGGTGCTTTAAATAGGGAATGTTGCCTGATCAGCCAATTAACTAAAAGCAACAGGTCTGAAGGGTTCATAGAGGCTGCGAATGCGCAGACCATCAGGATGGTGGACGGCCACGGTTCCTAATAACAGGAGAAGAGGCACTCACAGTCCGCTGAGTGACAGTCTCCTTGTATATGACCGCCCGCTTCACTCTGTCCATGTATTTGCTGTAGAATCACCCCACTTATCCAAGGAACGGGTGAAGCGATCAAATGAACCATAACTGATTTCATGATCCAAGGACACTTCCATCTTGCACCAATTTTCTTTTCTGCCACTGCTGTGTGCCAATGTGTCCTAGATGTGCTAGGAACTGCCGTGTGTTTCAGTCATTGCTCTGTCGCTTACCATCCAGCCAGGTCGCTGCAGTATTGGTCCAAAAGTGTATGAAAATAATAATGTGACCTGTGAGGTGGTCAAAATTGACTGGAAATGATTTGAAATTAGTGTTAGTGAGGTTAATAATAATGTAGGATAAAAAAGAGCAACATTATGTGTCACACTTCTGGTATCACAAACGGAACCCAATAGCCAGGTATTTCTGAATTCAACAGGATTTATTTTGGTATACAAATAAATCTCCAGTGTCCAACAAATAAAATCCAAAGTCACAAGAGTATAAAGGTCTGGTGGAAGTATCAAGTACTTGTCGTCCAAATCACAAGGAGGCAAGGTTCTGTGGAAGCATCTGGTTCAGATAGAAACACAATACTCGTGCAAAGGCTTCATAACAGGAAGTGCCTTTTCTAGGCCTAAACAGGAAATGGGATCCAAGATGGAATCTTCATGAGACAGTCCCAACCATCTTGGATAAGGGCTATTGTAAGGGCAAGTTCAGAACAGAGATCCAAGATGGAAACTTCATGAGGCAATCACGGCCATCTTGAATGAGGGCAAAACTAAGGGCAAGTACATAACATTATGTGACTTTAGCATATTTTAGCAATTTTTCTAAAAAAATACACATCCGAAATCAAAACAAAAACTCACAAAGGTGGATTTGCCAAAATCAAAACCAAAACACGGGGGTCAGTGAGTATCTCTAGTGGCTGCCTCCTCCTTTCCCTGCTATAGACAGGAGTCACATGGGACGTGCACCACGTGACAGGTACCGTCCCATGTGACTAATGTCTATAGCACCGATAGGAGGAGGCAGCCACACACAGGGATCTGCGGCCATCTAGATGGAAGGTGGATGGTCCCAGAGGAGGCTCTATCCCCTGGGTCGCTGTCACCTGGTCAGGAGGGCCCCTTCACAGGGAGGGGCTGGGGTACATGCCAGCCCCTCAACCTTTATCCAGCCCCAGAATAATGCAGGAGGCCAATGACTGTCCCAGAGCCTCCATATGTAAATAAATGATTGTTATTTTCTTTAAATCTCACACCAAAATAAAAGACATTAGTCGGCCTCCTGAGGCCAACAGCCTACTGGGATAAGTTCTGGCAGGTTATATGGCCAATCTGCCCCTGAATGTGGCGGATAGTCACAGAGAGGACTGTTGGTACATGGACTCTGGAACCACCAGACACTTCAGTTGTAACAAGCACTGGTTTACTACAATGAGTGTGACTCCATCACAATGAGAGGGCTCAAGATCCTGACAGCAACGGAAGTCGGGACAATTATAGTCCTCTTGAGGATAAAAGGTAAAACTGAATTTACAAATATTGAAGACGTTTTGTTCATACCAGATTTAGGAACAAATTTGATTGCACTAAGCATTCTAGAAAACAAATGTTACAAAGTAGAATTAGCAGAAGGCAAGTACACTGTGCAAAATAAAAGAGGGACTGTAATAGTGACAGCTGCCCATTGCCAGCAACTATATGTCTTAGACACTGAAGAGTGTTATACAATGGCTACTTCTGACACAAGTCAGACTATGGAACTGTGGCACAAGCATTTAGGACATATTGAATATGATAATGTGGTAACATTTTTGAAAGGGATGATAACAGGAATGGCGGTGAATAATCCTGATGAACCAATTTGTGAGAGTTGTATCTAAAGTAAACAAACCAGACAACCCTTCCCCAAGTCAGTGACAAGAGTTGAGACTTCATTAGCGTTGGTGCACACTGATGTATGTGTCCTATGGAGACTGAGTCAATTAGTGGTTACCGCTACTTTATGACTCTGATTGATGATTACACGAGGATGACACAAGTATATTTCCTAAAAGCAAAAAGCGAACTTATAAAGAAGACCATGATCAAACATTTCCTTACACATAGACTATGTAATAGTTTATTATAGTCTCCTCTATCTCATCAAGCAAATGTTTATGTAATCCATTAAAAAAATAATAAAGAAACCATGCATTAAAAATTGAATCTCTGCAGCCTTAAACTGGGCTATAAATCTCCAGACATTATATGAATGTGTTTGGCTCGGTTAAGTTATTTCTCATTAGTTAGTTATAGCATTAGTTATATGTCTGTAAGGTCATAGTGATGTATAATAATAGGTGATTACATCACAGGCATTGGCTCAGGGAGGTTTGTACAGTAATCTTAACAGTACTTCAGTGTCTTTAGAAGAGTTGTGATCAGTGATCAGTTGACAAGATGTATAAATTACTGCTCATACTCATGCTGTGGATGATTCTACTACAAGAAGTTTACGCTTCACCAATACCGGCAGGATGGAGGCAGAGGGGCCATGTGAGAAAGAAAGAAGAGGGGATATCCGGAATGGCAAAGTGGCTGGTTGGAGGTGTTGGACTTGTGCTGGTTGGAGTGACCTTGTGTCTGTGTTTTAGCAGACGATTGTATAAAAAATATGGGGACAAAGTTCCATTGGAAGAACTTAATTCGTTGCTTCCCAAACCTTAGTATTAGTATTCATTTAATATATTACATTAGAAAAAAACATTTGTTTGTCAAGTTTGAGTTAATTATGTGATTTTTGTGATATTGAATCATTGATGAGCTCTCTCACATGGTTTAGGATTTTACTGTAACAAAGAAATGACCACACTGAAATATTATGGGAACCTGTATGTAGGCATTTGCAGAGATAATGTGTTTATATATTGTGGTGTCTGTCAGTATGGATCTTGTGTGTAATTTATGTTATTGTGGGTCAATATTGTGTATGTAGCATGTTACACACTAATATTAATATAGTAGAATAGATATAAATATAAGCTGTTGTTGGGTTTGGAGATGACAACAGACACCAAGCCCTTCCCCTCTCACCCCTCAAACATTGGCTAGAAATAATATTTAACCCATAGTGCTGATGTAATAGATTATCATGAAAGAATCCCTGAAAATAGGGGATTATTGGCCACTAATTTGTACTATTATTTTTATAGGCTAAATATGTGTTTTTATTACAATCAACAGACTTCCAGTGGGTAATATTGATTGTTTTATAAACAAAGTATTCTTTATTTGGTTATCATTTGTTTTGTACTGAAGATAACATTTTCACAACAGGTTCCAGCATGCACTGACAGACCATGGCTCTTTTGTATACTGGCTATTGAAGAACTACAGGTGCCAGCATGCACATGGACAACAGTGCAACTAAGGCTTGTAGTGCCACAAGTGTGCACTAAGGGGAGAAGTCAGTTAATCGTGATGTTCCTCCAAACATTGCGGCTGCACAGTTTTTCCGGTACTACGGTAGAAATCTCTGCTCATTTTTCCTCGTACCTCTATTTTTGTCAAAATCTCAGCCGCAAAGTGTCTCCAAAATGTCCTCAAAACATTATGCGGCTAATTGAATTCCTTCCTTTAAGTGTTGGCCCTATTTATATAAAGAAACATTTAATTGTGTATTGGGTTTGTCTAAAACAGAAGGGAGGGTTTTCTTATTTCCTTTCTTTCTTTAGTTATGTTTTCTTGTTCTGATAGCCAAGATAGCTAAAACTGTACAGTGTATGGGCTACCTGGTGTGTCTGTACCACGTCTATTTTTCTTTACTCATGGGACATTTGACTTTTTGTATTCATCCCAGGTATAACAAATCATGGATGGCGGTTTTAAAAAAAATATGGTTTTAAATTGATAAATCTCTTGGTTTACAAACCGCAAATATAATCGCCCCAAAACTTCTGGTTTTGGTCATTCTTCCCCAATAACTCACTTTAAAAAGTAGATGTGAATAACTATTTACTACCGAGCAGCTGCCATCATTTTAATCTGAGAAAAATAAGGTGTCAAATAACGCTGACACTCCTATTCCTTTTATCATGGGATTTAGCAATCAGTCTAGAAATAATAACAATACTAAACATTGTAAATAACACTGGCACCTTCTTTTAAAAGGTTGAGTTTTAAAACAAATTGTATCTATAAAACCTAAAGTGATTATTTTAAAATGTTTTACAACAGTATCAAATATTTATAATAAATAAATCAATAAACATCATACGCAGAGGATAAGACAATCAAACCTGAATTTGTCACAGGGCAATATTTATAGCTAAATGTGAATGTACAATAAATATTATTATTTATTATTATTATCTTTGACTTATAAGGCGCCACAAAGGGTCCGCAGCGCCGTACATTACATATACAGAAAACAGAACCAAGACACAACATGATACACAAATATATACAAACACAGGTGACAGGGTAAAGCAACTCAGATTATATCTGACAGATAGTGAAAGGGATGGTAGAAATCAGCAAGAAGAAGGCCGAAGATTAATAAAACAGGGAAAACAGGGCTAGGGAAGCAGGCCAAGAGGTACAGAGGGTGAAGGAACAGTAGAAGGACCACACAAGGAAAGAGGGCCCTGCTCATGAGAGCTAGCAACCTAAAGGGAAGGGGGAGACACATAAAGGGTGGTACTAACTGGGGGAGAGAGCCAGGACAAAGAAGTTAGGAGGACTGATAAATAAAAAGGAATAAACAAAACAAAACATTTTTATTGCTGATTTTTATTTTAAGAAGAATTGGTAGAAATTGGAGGATTTGGATTAGTATGGTGGTCATACGCTCCATCTCATATATATTCTAATTGTTTTCACATCTGTGGCTGTTATGCTTACAATAAGGTTCGAACGTCAAGCAAAATCTCTGTATAACAGTCACCATATATGAAGAAATGGACCCGACTCTTGACAACTTCTCCGACACAGGGAAGAAAATCTCAGTTCCACCTAAAGGGATTTTAAAATAACAACCAAGCCCCCAACTGTCTCCACATAGGATAGTTGTAAGAATAGGGACTTACTGATAAAAGTGGATGTTACACCTTAAATCTCAGTTCAGTTACCATAGTCATTTTAGGTGTAACAATTACTTAGTTTAATTGGTAGATGTATAGTGTGTCTGTAGAATGTAGAATACAGGTGATTGTTTCACCACAATTTCTCTGGGCCATTTTGATTCCCCCATGGACTCTCACCAACAAATTTGTGTAGTTTGGTGAAAAGTTTCACCTGTCTGGCAAAGATTTAGGCATCTTATTGTTATATCAGGACACTTGGGACTGACTGTTTTGAGTTCTTTTTACTTTGACCAAGGGAATTATGCTAATTTATGATTGACTGTCTAAGCCACTCAGATAAGATTAAGATTGAGAATATTGAGATTTTCGATTTTTGGAATTATTTTAATTAGTTATGTCTTTAATAAGATTAATAACAAACATCTGAATTGGTTTCATTTCCTATATACCCTTTCATGTATGTGGACTTCCACATATTTCACATCCAGCAACTACACCAACCATTAGACACATGACTTGGGATTGTTATTTAGGTAGGGTGCACAACACATAGTGTTATCATAAACTATATGCTCCAAGTACAAATGCACAGTACTACTCACATCATATTCCCCTATAGACATATCTATATTATGCAATATGTATCATACGCTCGCTATTATGCGCCGCTGGGCGTGTAAAGTACAATATGGTAGTGCAACACCCCGGATTCGGCAACACCCCGGATTCGCATCCCTATGGGGTGTGCACAGAAATCTGCGGTGTTGAGTACCAGGACTTGTTCAGCCGCACCTAATCGCTATGCTCGGATCTATCTGAATATGCCCCATAGTGTCCTATATGTATCAATCACAGACAATCCATATGCTGCTGCAGTTTGTATCCCATAAGCATCATCTATAGTCTCCAAGTATGCAGCAAAATAACCCGTTATACAGAGAGGAAGGGTGGTGGTTACTTGCGCCGTTCCTGTCCATGCTGTGTCTGAGAAGAAGAGGTTGTGGAAGGCAGAGTTTGAGTTTATAAAGCCCACCTGACCTCCCAGCATGCTTAGCAAGTATGTGCGATGATAGCTTGTGTGCTGACCATGCCCCCTCTACAATGTCATCATTGGGGGGATCTCTTCTTCACAATCTGTAACTAAGTTTCTTCGGTGAAAACATTACATAGTAAAGAGGGGCAATGGAGTAAAATGTCCCTGTGTATATCAAAGAGATATCTCAAGAGGGTAAATTAACTAAGCAGCAAATTTGTATGTGATTTGGAAGCCGCCACACATCGTATGCGGTTTCCAGAGCCAAACCGCTGGTTTTAGTATTCAGTTTGGAGGCTGAAAACTCACATCCCAAATTTAATTTCTGTTTGAAACATGACTTTCTATATACCTCCCAACATGTCTGTCCCTGGCATTGGTACAGGAGAAGTGGCCACTGTGCAGAGTTGCGTGGTCACTGTGCAAATATGGCTTGTCCACACCCACAGAGGGCTGCCTTACACTATAAACCGCTCATTACATTCCACCCATCCCCAAACATTCCCACCCGAAGGACAAACATGTTCCAGGGTAGGAAAGAGCCATAAAATCAGGAAGGTCCTGGTGAAATTAGGACAGTTGGGGGGGTATGCTTTTTATTGTGTGGATTTGAAAGGGCTCTTAGAACCTCTATAAAAACCTTGGCACTTCTTCATTATCTGTGATAGGCATACCTCCTAATATGTAGACTTGTGAAATCAGGACAAATTAGCCCCATCCGATCTGTCCGTACCAGGCCGCACTTATTATTTTATACAGTGTATGTGTATTTGGTTATATGTATAAATAAAAGAGTGTTATATATTTTTTATATATTTCCACAAACTCGTTTATTTAGTGATTTGCAAATAGTGGTGTCTCAACTTCCAGTGCTGTTTTTTATGTTAGTTTTTGTAATAAAGTTAAACATAACAAAGTGAGCAGGCCCATGCACATCAGGAGAAGTATGTGAAAATGACGGAATACGGAAGTGACAGGTCATCAACGCAAAGTCTATATTGCAAAGTATACCATCAGGACCATATCTTGTGATAAATATGAGACAGGCTCCTTTTAACATATATGGTGGTCCTCTCCGGTCATACAGAGATTCTGGACCGAGGCTCATAATCTTATTGTATCCCTAGATCCCCTTTTTAACCAAAACATCTTACCCCCCTCTCCCAGATCTCTCTAAGTATCTCAATAAGTTTATCAGACATATTTCAAGTGAGTCCACTTGTTTAATAGCCAGCTTCTGGAAAAGACCTCTTACCATAGCTGCCCTCGGGGGAAAAAAAAGGCTAGTACAACTACGAGATGGAGTTGATGACCAGCATTCTGAGGAACTCATCTATTTCCGACATTCCCCCCCCCCCCTCGACTTTAGTTCTTACCTAACCTGCAGAGATGTCAGTCTGAGATTCTAATTCTCTACTGATTCTGCATTCCCCGAGAGGTCTTCCTTTCCACTATACCCCCCCACCCCCCATTGTCTCCCTCTCCTGCCCCCCTATTGTTTTTCTCCCCTGCTTTAACTTCCCAACTATGATGAAACCAGACTTCAAACCCCCATCACTCCTTATATTTGTTTATAGTACATTTGTAATAGTCTGTACACTTTGTTATATAAGATATTGCACTCTATTTATATTGATTCTCTGTCTACAATATACAAAATTTAGTAAAATTTTTGTGAGCTGTTAGTGATTATTTTCCTAGCTCCTCCTAACACAAAAATTATTAGATTTTTCACAGCTAAAAGTTCTCATCATAATAAATAATTGTTTATTATAACTGCTAAGATGAGTTTAAAAAAATAATCTTCAGTGAGCCTCCCTTGCTGTCACTCAGTAGAAGTTGGTGTTATAGCTTCATTAGTTATTATAGATGCTGATAATTTAGGCATCGCAGTGTGTGACCTCTGGACGTGTGCTCTAGAACAACAAACAGTGGAATTAGAAAACGTAATGTCTGTTAGTATGAAAATTCCAATCCAACTCACTTGCTAAGAGAATGCTGAAACAATATACTATACTGTGGGAGACATTTATGAAAACTGGTGCACAAATAACAAAACACAAACGGTGCTGTAATTCATAGCGACCAATCAGCTTCTAACGGTCATTTTTCTATTAGAGTTTGGATGAATGACAGCAAACGTCTAATTGCTTACGGTGAATTACAGCACTTTTCTTAGTAATTTATGCACCCTACGTTCACTTGAACCAATGTAAATATATATTTCTGCACATTAATAGGAAATTAATGTGGGCATATTAATAATTCATTAACATACTAAGGTATCTTAACCATTTAATGCAAATGACCAAAGAACCAAACTGTACTCACGTCAAAGCTTTGTCCTTTTCGAGATTAGACAAATAACGTCAAATTTTCGAAAGAAATGGCGATTGGCAAGAAGTTGCTGTTTTGCCACAAACACTGGATTTGCTAATATTGTATCGACCAACGCCAATTGGGTTTTGTAATGCGGAAAGTGCTTGTGACTATTCAGTGGACTTACTAAATGTTAGAAACAACAAGATGACTGAATTGTCATAGGTTTTAAGCAGAGATTAAGAACCTATGTTTCATGTGAGGGCAGTCTGAAGTCATGAATTCATTCAGGATCTGTATTTACAAAGGTGGAGTACAAAAGAAAAGGGTTTACAAAATTTGATTATACCATAAAAAAGCTTGCTGGTAATGTGAGCGTTTCCAAGTTATATCCATTTTCTCTGTCAAATGTGTTTTGAAACTTCTTTTTATCAAGTTTAAAAAGACAAATAAAAAAGGCTAATAGTTGGCATTGTTAATTATCATTTTTAAAAATGACACAACTCATTAGACATGGCAATATGTAAAATGCCACCAGAACTCAGAGAATCACTGTACAAGCTTGTGCACAGCAACCTAAAAGCTTAGTAAGAGTTAGTATAGAGGATGTCAGCACCAAAAATGCAGATCTAGAAACAAAGTCTATTTCCTACGCACAACACACTTACAGTACTTCCAAAGAGCAGTCTGCATGACTTCCTCTCAAATCTCTTAGCAGAGGTTAGGAATGGAGCTGATGATCGCCTCACTGACGCAAAAGTAGATTTGTTATATCATAGGCACCAGGGCCTAGAGAATCCTATGATGAAAAAAATAGGCTAAGATGCAGTGTTATCTTACACACACACATACATCAGGGCCAGATTAAGACATTGTAGACCCCTGGGCTAGGGGTACTATGAGGGCCCCATTTGTCAAGCGACTGATGCCCAATCCGATATTCATTACATAGAGATGCCATAGTCACACTCTCACAAGACCTTCTCACTAAGCACTGCGTGCCGAGCAAGCTTGCTCGGCACCCTAGGTAAATCTTCAGCCTACCGCCCCTCCTTGCCTCAATTCCCACTTCCACGGTCCTCACACAATTGACATTTGTAAAATAAAAATAATAACTCTTACTTCCTCCTGGCTGACTGGTAAAGCTGCAGTCCAGATGCACTGATGTCCAGACGTACTGAGGTCTGACGCAGAATGCTATCCAGGCTTCAATGCCGCCCAGGAGCAAACACAGGATATCTCGGGTGAAGGCTCCAAATGTTAGATTTAATAATACAAAGCAAAAAAACTGGATATCACTCACCTGTTACCAACTTTTCTCACATATGCCCATTAGCTATTCTTACCCCTATTCTGCCCCCTCGTTTTTCTGTAGCCCTCTCTTTCTGCCCCCTCATTTTTCTGTATTCCTCTCTTTCTGCCCCCCCCCCCCCTCGTTTTTCTGTAGCTTTCTTTTTCTGCCCCCTCATTTTTCTGCAGCCCTGACTTTCTGCGCCCTTCCCCCACTTTCTATAGTCTGTACTTACCTTCTATGCTTCTTTTCTCACTTCTCTGCTTGTCTGATTGATCACGGCCCCTCTCACGGGCAGCGTCTGCATACTTGGTGAATAGCAGGCGGGCGTTTGCACCACCCACCATTAATAATGACCCGATTAAGCCGACATTAAAGAATAAAAAAAATGATAGAACACGTATTTTGTTAGGGGCCCCCCAGCTGACCGAGGCCCCTGGGCTGTAGCCAGGAAATCCCTGCATTTAATCTGGTCCTTACACACACACACACACCACACACACAGATACACATATATTATACATAACAGGTTTGACAATATGCTCCACGTATATGAAAATAATAATAACACATTTCGCGTCACGTGTCATTGATGACGCGGTCGCATTGCCTGTCATGTGATGCGGCCGCATCGCTTGCCTTGTGATGCGGCCGCAGGTAATCTGGGAAAAGCATGCATCAACGGCGAGGGGCCCGGCCCGAACAGGGGTCAGACTGAGCGGCACGGGGGACCGATGCCCCCCTGCCCCCCGGGCCAGCCCGCCCCTGGGTGGCTGTGTTCTGTATGTACATTACATATTTTGCATGCTGCCACTTGTAGTGCCATAACTATGTACTTTAAATGTTGTCCCCATCTGGAAATATTAAGTGTTGTCACATCATGAGCAAAATTATTGCCCCACTGCTAATTAGATGATAAACCAATATAATAAAATAAAATATAATAGAAAAAAACATATGTTCATTACAGAAATTTGCAAAACTAATACATTCTTAAAATAATTTATTCCCCGTACGATAATTTTAAATAATATTTATCCCTCTAAAACATAAATCATGGTTAAATTAAACTTGTACTGTGCCTCCTGTTATGTTAACATTGGCCAGGTCACTCTAGAAGCATGATTTTTTTTGTTAAATTCAATACAAACTGACCCCTGAGGCTGTCTGGACATATGACCCCTGAGGCTGACTGGACATGTGACTCCTGAGGCTGACTGGACATATGAACCCTGAGGCTGTCTGGACATGTGACCCCTGAGGCTGTCTGGACATATGACCCCTGAGGCTGACTGGACATGTGACTCCTGAGGCTGTCTGGACATATGAACCCTGAGGCTGTCTGGACATGTGACCCCTGAGGCTGACTGGACATGTGACTTCTGAGGCTGTCTGGACATATGAACCCTGAGGCTGACTGGACATGTGACCCCCCGGGGTTAACTGGACATGTGACCCCCGAGGTTAACTGGACATGTGACCCCTGAGGCTGACTGGACATGTGACCCCCGAGGCTGACTGGACATGTGACCCCCGAGGCTGACTGGGCATGTGACCCCCGAGGCTGACTTGACATGTGACTCCCGAGGCTGGCTGGACATATGACCCCTGAGGCTGACTGGACATGTGACCCCTGAGGCTGACTGGACATGTGACCCCTGAGGCTGACTGGACATGTGACACCTGAGGCTGACTGGACATGTGACACGTAAGGCTGACTGGACATGTGACACCTGAGGCTGACTGGACATGTGACACCTAAAGCTGCCTGGACATGTGACCCCTGAGGCTGACTGGACATGTGACACCTAAGGCTGACTGGACATGTGACACCTGAAGCTGAATGGACATGTGACACCTAAGGCTGACTGGATATGTGACCCCCGAGGCTGACTGGGCATGTGACCCCCGAGGCTGACTTGACATGTGACTCCCGAGGCTGGCTGGACATATGACCCCTGAGGCTGACTGGACATGTGACCCCTGAGGCTGACTGGACATGTGACCCCTGAGGCTGACTGGACATGTGACACCTGAGGCTGACTGGACATGTGACACGTAAGGCTGACTGGACATGTGACACCTGAGGCTGACTGGACATGTGACACCTAAAGCTGCCTGGACATGTGACCCCTGAGGCTGACTGGACATGTGACACCTAAGGCTGACTGGACATGTGACACCTGAAGCTGAATGGACATGTGACACCTAAGGCTGACTAGACATGTGACCCCTGAGGCTGACTGGACATGTGACCCCTGCGGCTGACTGGACAGCACCTGAGTTTTGGCGGGAAAGTTCTGGGTTTAAAATCTGAGGAGATTAACTGTCGTTTTATTGCCTGAGGAGAGTCTGAGAGGACAGGGTCACACAGCTGAGTACCCTGAGCCTCTGACACAGACTGCCCCCATGTCTGTGAGTGAGGAGAGGGGATTCCCTGCTGAAAGATGCCATTCAGTGGAAGACATCCAGAGAGGTCTGTAACAATCAATCTCCTCACAGATTTCAGCCCTTCTTTATACCCCCAGCTGACAGCTGTAGTGTACAACCACTGATTCACTGACTGTCAAATGTGCAGATTAATCCCAGTGACAAGTATCACTGTGCAGTAGGTGCATGTATTAAAAAGAAAATCTATTTACATGACTGTGAACGGAGACATAAAGACCCAGGCATTCCATAATATTACGTATAGGTCTCTATAAAGCAATGTCAGTGAGTTTAATCATTCAGAGATTTGAACCCAAATAGCTCATTCCAATCTTTTTAGGAAAAGAGAAATCCAGGCAGACAAATCAAACTGTTTACAGCTATAGATAATTCATGCTAAGTAAGGACTAAGCAGTTATAATCTCTATGCAGTTGGATGAAAAGTGTCAGAATTGAGGAATTACAAATATTGCACCTAGAATCCCCATTATATATCACCTGCAGTAAAGAGGTCTCCTCGCCAAGGCTATCAATATTAAATTGCACGTTTCTCATTGACTTAAAAATAAAAATCTACCCCAGGAAACGAAAAAACTTTTGCGATATTAAAAGCACCTAATGTGTGTGAAACAGCCAGTTCTAAAGTGTAGGGAAACTAAACTGACCGCAAGCTGCAGAGTTTTACTTACCCACAATTAGCACAACGATAGGTAACTTAACAATTAGGGACAACTCCTCATGTGCACCCCCTCTACAGAAACGTAATGAACTATATAAAGGGGAATAAATGTCTAGGTTGCTATTTACTGCGCAGTAATTTGTATATAAACAGGGTCTTATGGTTATCTTGACAAATCTGTATCTATACCATGTTCGGTTATGTTATGCAATTTATTATACAAGGGTTAACGATTTATGTGACAGAAACGTCTGAGGACGCAGAGTTTCAATAGAATAAAAGTGTTACTTGTATTGTGAATGTGATTTTGATATGTGAATGGTTTTAAATTGACATTAACTTGTTAAGAAATTGTTAACGCTATTTCCAAACTTATATCTGGGGACCTCCTCCTGAATAAATTGAAGCTATTTTGGAAGATATTGATGTCATCTTTCTATTTTTGGATAACCCTTCGTACCTCTCTGGTGTTAAGAGAATATAAAGAAGTGAACCCGTGAAGAGAATCGTCTTAGCCTGGTAAAGTGCAAATTCTCCTCCTTACACTGTATAGCATTTAACGGGGTATTACATTAACATCATATGGTGGGACTGGTATAGTGACAAATCAAAAATTTTCATCTAAGGCCCTGATTCATTATGGAAAGCAAAGGAAAAAAAGGATTGAGTTTGCTCATTTCACAAACCATGTTCCGTTTGAGTGGGAGGAAAGTTTACAATGTGATTGTAGATTTATAGTTGGTGGAGGGCATGTCCAAGATCAACTGTAAATTACATTGAAAAAAATACACAAAAATCAAGTGAGCTAAATTATAAAACAGGCACATTTTCACTTATGAGCCAAATTAGCAGGCAACGCCTTTTTTAGGGTTACTCCAGGAGAAACTTTCATTTTTTTGGGGTTTTATACTTTCTTTAATGAATCCAGCCCTAGGTGCATCCGAAATTGGGTTATATACACCTTTGCTTAACCATGTTGGCTTGGAGAGGTATCTACCTTTAAAATGTGTGTACATATTTCTGTTTTGAGCATGTTCCCAGACCACGAAGGTTTGATATTTGAGAAAAATGATATACTGACATTATTCTTGCAAATGTATAAGAAAACCACAAAGAAAAAATTACCCCTTGCATTGTAGCTTGCATAATATTACAGAATGGTGGGATTTAACATCAGATGGAAAACTGCTATTTCTGACTACAGTGTATAGGAGGGTCTGAATGACCACAAAAGGTTATTAATACATAATGACCAAATGGAATTTAAATTACAGAGCAGCCAGACGTCACCATGTGGCCTTGTACCCCCTTGACTCTCTTCTAATCTGTGCCACATCCCTAATTGCCGGAAAGCGAAGGAGTCATGGATACCCCCCCATACAGCAACCAGGTTACAAATGATTAGAGATGGGTCACATAGAGCCTGGACATTGATCGAGTGGAAATGCTTCCTATTCAAATAAATGGAAGCATTCCCACCCAACGGTACCAGGCTTCATGTATCCAATCTCCTGCCCCTATGATGTGCGGAAGCCGGCTATGGTGGAAAACTGCTGCTTTATGAGCACAAAGGACTCTTCATCGAATGGCAGATGAATAAATTGCCTGAGCTGCAACAGGAACACCCTCTGCACAATCTTCAGTACACGACTGAAGGTGGCTTGGGACATCACTGCCATGACTCCCACTGTCGTCTGGATCGAACCAGTGGCGCAAAGTGCAGTACCACCAACAGTTTGGTCAATGGAGTTACTGCTGTCGGGATATGGCGCATAGGCTCTAGGTCACTCTGCACAATGCGAAGGGGGAACATGATGACATGAGGAGTGAGCCAATAGCGATGGACCACCTCAGCATTTGACATCCCAAAGAAGCCAACAAACGTGGCCTAAAGATACGCTCCCTGGGCTGGCGACGTTGGACTAGTTGCTCGCTCCCTGGGCTGGCGACGTTGGACTAGTTGCTGGTTTTGTAGTAGTGGACGACTGTCGCCCTCGTCTTGAAAGGCCACCTCCCACTGGTGCAGTATTTCCTCCACATCACACATTGGCTATAGGTGACAAAGATGAATGAAGATTGCAAATAAATAATCTCATGCCTTGCTACCATTGTAGTTTGCAAGTACTCTAAAGAGTTATAACATACATGCTCCTACTTTTGATATCATTAGATTCATTATAGATCTTTTTGAAGGGGGTATATTTAATTTTTGAAAGTTAAAACAGACACATACAAATATCTTGCAAACAACTCTCAGAAATGGAACTACAAACATTCACAAAAATATGGAGCACAGGAAACAGAGCAAACATGCAAAAAACGAAGGACGGGGACAACAAATAGAATGAAAAGAAGTCACCTGGACAAATACTAACTCAAACTAACTCAAATATACTGATTTAAGGGGGAGGGGTTTATTTAATGTTGGAAAGTTAAAACAGACACATACAAGCATCTTACAAAAAATAACTTGTTTTTTTAAAAAAAAACCCAAAAAAAAACCTATGTTAAAATATAGACATATAATAAATACACAGGCAAGCCAGAAAAAAGACACCATAAAAAAACAATGCAATGAAGCATGTGAAAAACTATTCAACAGGCACATACCATTTAAGATAGAGAAGCATTGTTAATGTGGCACATAAAGACGAAAAACACCAAAAAGTACAATACATGTAGTGCATAAGACACATAACGATCTCCACTATAAACTCCCACAATCAAGTGTGCATCATTTAAGTCTTTTATAATGGTTTATAATGAGATAAGTGTATGCAGGTGTTGTATGGTCAGCTCTGACATCAGACGACGAGAGTGTCCAGCTCTGTATATCCAGCACTGGCGACAGCGATGTGGACTTAGACGAGACCCAGAACTGGTGCAAGTTTTACATGTGGTATTAGGTGATTTGCTGCATGTGGCAGAGTACGAATCAGACGTATATGAAGGTAAACGCCTACTTTGAGCATTTCTCAGTAGTGTCCGCCCATCACATGCCCATTTTTCCTACCATAGTCCTAGACTATCGTAAGTGGTTCCTGCGCTGACTTCCGCACGTACATTGCTTGGTTGCACAGTCATATCTCCCTGTTTCTCCAAAGTAACTCCTGTTTCTGAGCATGTGCAGAGCAAACTTGCGTACAAAATGCACAAAGTCAGCAGCTACGTCCACTAATGAATCAGGCCCTCTATCGCTATCGGGGACAGTTATACAAAGCGGTGCATTGGAAAAGGCATTGTGGCCCACAACATGCTTTGGAATGTTTTTCATTTGTACTAGGCCAGCAAAAGTACAACATTTTTGCTATGGTTGCTATGGGTAACATAATCGTTTTTGTGCACCAGTTGTAATAAATGCTCATGTTGTTTAAATGATGTACACAATTTTTATGAAAAAAATACAAGATATAAATCATATAATATGTCACAAACACACTCCCAGCTTCCGTGACTTTGGATGTTTACAGTATGGGGTTCATCATCATCATCAGCTATTTATATAGCGCTACTAATTACGCAGCGCTTTACAGAGAACTCACTCACATCGGGTTCCCCACGATTCCAGCACTCAATTTCTCTCTTACCTATCACACAGGTTATAGACAGTCCTTCTGTTAGATTGAACCCCAAGAGCTGACAATTTGTTCCTTCACACACAGACATTTTAAGCAAACTGAAATGGAACAACATTCAGAGGGGCAGTGTACGTGCTAATTTGGGGGGCGGAAAGGTCCCCTGGGTGTCAACTATGGTTTGCTCAAAACTGTTCCTAAAGTTTTGACCTTTCCTAACTTTTCTCAGATGTATCCCAGAGACATAACTCCCCCTTCAATAAGCCGGTCATAGCCTCCTGCACATTTAAATACCAAATATGATGGAATTGCTACAAAATCAAATCTCATTCCAAAAGACGTGACTACGGCTGTTCCTTGTATAGATGGAATCTATGCTTTACAACCCTGGTGTGGTTTTTGCCCCTCAGTATGGGGTGGCACACTGATCTTCCAAAATATGAAATATGAATTCAGTTTAGCTTAAGTTACTATTTTTATATTTTGTATTGGCCTAAGCTGTTCCTCTATCACCTAGCTCTCCCTAATGTACACCTCACACCAAGGGAGTTCTTTGTTTTTTACAATGCCTTATTAGACCATCTCCTCTAAATAGGAAACACAGGATCAAAGACAATGCATGGCTGTGGTCTGCATATTTTAATTAGCTTCATGACAGAATGTCTGCTGAATCTAATAACCTCCCACTGAGAGAAATGACCAAATGTTTTATCTTCAATAGTATTCTATTAATTTTTCAAGGATTATGAGGTACAGAAAGTAAAAAGTAAAAAAGAGGGGAGGAAGGTAAGGGGACAACAAAAAAAAGAGAGGGTAAGAGGGTTACATAGTGGGGAGCAACACATTATCAAACAATTCTTCTGCTATACCACATTGTAGACTTGAGGGAGGCAGTTTAATTTGACTCCCTCACAGTTTGTGACAGTTACCCTAATTAGTTGACCACAAGGAAGCTACTAATGAGACCGATTCGCTAAGTGAGGGTGATACAAGAGGCAGATTAGAACCTACTCTGGCTGAAGACGCTCCCTTTGCTTCCGTAACATACTCGTGCCAGTAACACCATTTCTTTATCGGGGACCATGGGGCAGTGGAGTAGGACATCCCCAATGTCTCCATTTTGAAGCTTTATTGTCACTACTTTTGTATCGGGGAAAGCTGTGGTGACTTCCAACACTGGGCTATGGAGTCTTTTGCGGCAATCAAAATATGACCAAACACATATTTAGCATGTAGTGGAAACTGAGGGGGGTAGTGATGTAATAACACAATCTCTGGGGTAGTAGAGAGATTCTGTGCAGTAACCTTATTGGCTAACTTGAAGTCTTGTACCCAAAACGGCTGTATAAGGGAGCAATTCCAGAATACATGCATCAGGTCACCTGGTATATTACAAAGGCACCAGAAAAGTTTTGACTGTGTGGGCCACATTTTATGAAGTCTAGTTGGAGTGAGATACAATCTGTTGATTAATTTCATTATTATTTCTGGAAGGTTTATCTGGAAATCTCTCAGATATGTGTTTTTTAGCTGTATCACTTGCACCAGGGCAGGTGTAAGTGATGGGTGATAGTGATGATTGGCCCATATGCTTGCTAGAACATGTGTTTGCAATTATGAGCAACTATAAAAATGCCTTTCATGTACATTAGGCTTTAACAGGGCCCGATTAAGGGTTCCGGCCGCCCTAGGCTATTTCAGCCGTAGTGCCCCCCGCCCCCTCCAGCCACCTCACCTGCCCCCTTCATCCAGCTCGCCTGCCCCCTTCAGCCTGCTCACCTGCCCCCTTCAGCCACCTCGCCTGCCCCCTTCATCCACTTCGCCTGCCCCCTTTAGCCACCTCGCCTGCCCCCTTCAGCCACCTCGCCTGCCCCCTTCAGCCACCTCACCTGCCCCCTTCAGCCACCTCGCCTGCCCCCTTCAGCCACCTCGCCTGCCCCCTTCAGCCACCTCGCCTGCCCCCTTTAGCCACCTCACCTGCCTCCTTTAGCCACATCACCTGCCCATCTGCTGCCCCTCCCCCCAAGACATTAGAACAGACTTACCTGCTGGGGAGTCCTCTCTTCAGCTCTGTGTATGACAGGCAGCCTGGCAGGGATCGCTGCTAGCTGCCTGTCAGTGCGGCCCAGGCGCTTCTTACTCTGGTCACGTGAGATGTGGAAGTCCTGATCTCACGTGACCAGAGTAAGAAGCGCCTGCAGCCAGACTGACAGGCAGCTAGTAGCGATCGCTGCCAGGCTGCCTGTCATGTAATAGTGACAGTCGGGTCCTTTAGACCAGGGGCGGTCCCGATGACTCCGGCTGCCACATTTAGAAAAAAAACAAAACATCTCGGCGACGCTGTGTCCCCCCTGGCTCCAGCGCCCCAGGCTGCAGCCTGTTCAGCCTATTGGCTGATCAGGCCCTGGGCTTTAATAACATCCTGATAAATGTATTTCATGTTATTAAAAAATGCTAAAAAAAAGAAAAAAAATTTTTAAATGTATTTTATTAATGATTTTACTATTAACAGGCGATAATGTATTTAATTTTTTTTTGAGAAGAGTTTATATTGCACATACGCATGAGCCTATCCTGCAGTGTGTTGTCTCTATCTGCATACGGCAAGTGCCATATATACCCGTATTCAATTGGAAACGTTTCTTCAGATCTGCTTGTAATTGAATACGGGTGTGCAATTTACGTCTGTTTTTACCCCCCTTGCCCTTCTCCCTTATTTCCTCTTTCCCTCTCCTTTTTGCTTTCTGTACCCCACATACCAGTTAAAACCTTAATAAAAACGATTGATGTTAAAAAAAATAGAAAGTTAACACAAATAGGTATAAAACCCCATGGCCAGCCTATTGGGGTTATTTACATTATACATAAGAATATATATAAACTTTGAATGATGTGACCATTTAGTACACAATATGTGAAAAAGAAGAGTTTTTTTTCAGTTTTTATATCATTTAAGTTAGGCAAAAAGAAGAGTAGGTGGATAGTGCGCACTAACTTCGGGTAAAAAAATATGGGAAAAGGGTAAAGTGGGGGCAGGGGCGGATCTAGAATTTTTATTTACTTGGGACGATTTGGGGGGGGGGGGGGTCGATTTAGTCCCTGCCCTATTTGTGACAACTGAGGCTGCCTGTGAACACAATCAGAGCAGCCGGGCAGCACACTCTCCCTGTCTGTCTCTGCCGAACGGACCTGCACATAGTGTGCAGCCGCCGGCAGCAAGCCCCTGCTACGGGGGGGGCCCCGTCGCCTCCCCCTGGATCCATCACTGCGTGGGGGGAGGGGAGGGGGGGGAATCGGCAGTCTTGGTATCTCTACAACTTTTAGTAAACCCTTTGAAAAAAACCTTTTCCAAAAGGAGAAAAACTAGAAAATGTGCGCACTCCAGTCTATAAAAGGGTAATGAAGGTAAAATAAAACTTAGCTTTTATTGCACAATATAAAAATAAGCTCCTAGTCAATTGAAAAATTGAAATATTAAAAGCTTGTGAAAATAAAATAAACATATGTGGGTGTATAGTTCACCCGCATAAAATCAAATGTGTTTTAAAATGTAAGTGCACCCAACTGTGGGAGCCTGATTCCCTCTGATGAAACAATAGAGTGAAACGTATGTGAGTGCTGACGTCAAGTGTGATGTCTGTGCCCCTCTGAAGGGAGCTTCAGCGACCGTGTCAGCCGCGAGACGGCTGTGCTGACCTGCCTCACACTAGCACCCTATGTTCTTTCCAACTAGAGAAACTTAGATTCAGAATCCACTAGTGCTTATACTTAGGGACTTTAGTTAGGTATTCGCAACTTGATTTGGGACCTATGATGCAATCCTTAACTTGAGCGATTATGTCCGTTCGGAGACTGTCATTTTTATTCTGCCTGTGTGTTATATCTCTCCAGGCACATAACGGATAGGTCACTAATATGAGTATTTGCCCATATACTCAGGATTAATAGTGTTCTTTCAGCATTACAACATACACAGGATTATCAGTGGTCTCTCAGCACGTTACGACACAACTGACAGTGTCATTATTCCATTGATTACAACACTTTATTCCCCCTACATTATAGCGATCTAGAGGTATTGAACATTTTATCACAGAACGATATATCTTATTATAATCGGGGGTATGGAATGTCTGTGTGATCAAGTATGTTGCTGTATTCTGCAGATTAGGGGATATTAGAGCAGTGCTGAGGCACGTGGAAGTTATAAATAAGCTCGACTAGCGGATGAGAGATAAGATAGCTTAGGTACATGGTGCAATAAAGTTTTTCTTTTTTTTCCAATACCTATAACAATTTAATACATATTCTGATACTAATGTGCTTTATGTGTGATTCCACGTTGCATTTTCTACTTATGCAAACGGGGATAGGTTATGAACCCCGTGAATGACATATGCTTCACATTCTGATAATTTACATTGAGAATACCAGTCCCTAATTAAGAAGTCTTGTGTTTGGAAATGCACAAGACTTTCTTCCTAACTTTGGAGTATATTTAATGCACGTGGAAGTTATAAATAAGCTCGACTAGCAGATGAGAGATGAGACAGCTTAGATACATGGTACAATAAAGTCCAACCTTTGCTTCAATACCTATAACAATTTAATACATATTCTGATACTGATGTGCTTTATGTGTGATTACACGTTGCAATTTCTACTTAGGCAAACGGGGCTAGGTTATGAACCCCGTGAATGACATAACATAACATAACATATATGCTTCATATTCTGATAATTTACATTGAGAATACCAGTCCCTAATTCAGGAGTCTTGTGTTTGGAACCACACGTGACTTTTCTTCCTAATTTTGAAGTATATTTAATGGTCATAGTATAGGGTTGAGGCAACCCAGCCGCATTTACATTTATTTCTGTGTAATTCTGCAAGGACGTTATTGTGAGATCATATAGGGGATATTTCGCCTCGCTATATACATCTTCCTATATTACCTTGCAGCCATCACAGATTTGATTGACTGATTCAAGCTCCCACAGTTGGGTGCACTTAAATTTTAAAACACATTTGATTTTATGCGGGTGAACTATACACCCACATATGTTTATTTTATTTTCACAAGCTTTTAATATTTCACATTTTTAATTGACTAGGAGCTTATTTATATATTGTGCAATAAAAGCTAAGTTTTATTATAACTCCATTACCCATTTGTAGACTGGAGTGCGCAAATTTTCTCTTCTTTCTCATTTTGGAAAAGGTTTTTTTCAAAGGGTTTACTTCTAATTAATTATTAGAGTACAGAACCCCCTCAATTGGACTTGATTTATTTCCTATTATATATACATTGGCAAGAGGAAGGTCTATCTTTTTACCCTTTTCTCTGGTGCAGAGCTAACCCTCTTTTTATTTCTACAAATTTTAATAAAAATTGGGTCTCTGGAAACTAAATGGTGAAATAGTTAAAGGAGGCGAAATTGGGCATTTATGAATCTGATAACAAGAGGGAGGTTATGATGTTCCTTGGAGGTCACTGTTATAATTTAGGTACCATGTGTCCCAGACTGAGTGTACAACTATATCAAGAAGACGATATTATATTCTCCATGGATAACAGCAGTCAGGGATGGTTGTAATGCTTTTTTCCAGTTGCTAGCTATTTCAGGTTTGACTGCGTTGTAGATGTGTCTGGTCAATTTATTAGAAGCTTTGTCTACTGTTCTAATCAGATGATGTAGTAAAGTGATCATTGGTTCATTGGGTAATTAGATACTAAAAAATTGTGATATAAGGTTGAAGATATTATCCCAGTATTATTGGACAGTCCCACCAAATGTGTAAAAAGTTACCACTTTGTCCACAATTACGCCAGCATAAGCTGGACATGTGGGGATAAATAGTCTGTAGTTTAGTGGGGACCATGTACCATCTAGTATAAATCTTTTCACATACAGACATGTTGATTGAAGATATTGCGATGCGTTGAGGTATACGCGACTATCCCTCCCTGTCCAGCGAGATCTCCAAGTCTTTTTCCCATGCTTGTTCAAATGGTTCCACTGCTTGGGGGTGGGGGGTAATAGGGTACTGGTCAGAAATGTCCCAACCATTCCCTAAGCAGATATTATTTTCAAAAAGAGAATTGACTTTATCACTGTTTGTTCCTAATTGTAAAGCGCTACGGAATCTGCTGGAGCTATATAAATAAAAATGTTGTTGATGATGATGATGATCAACATAACCAAAGCCCTAGGGAACCACTGCATCAAATTTGAATGGGTATTTTTTGTTTTTCTTATAATATGCAATGTTTAAAGAAAACTAATAACATACTTATTGCAACTTCTATTCTATACAGACAAGAAATAAAAGGAAAACACAGGGTCTAACTATCCATGAATATTGCTGGCATATCGTGGAGTGATGGCATAGGACCTTCCATTTCAAAATAATATGTAAGTGTTTATGTTATGAAAGTTCTGCAAATGAAATGTCATAAATGGTTTGTGTTGTGAATACCAATTTTGGGATAATAATGTGAATTGATAGAACATGCAAATCAAATTGCTTATGAGGTTTGGAATATTGCTAATATTTTGAATATTGTTACATACTCTTTTCTTTTTTGTTTTCTCAACACAGTGAAAAAGAAGCATTGTAAAGAAGAGATGTAAGTTCCCAATTAATGGATTTGATATTCACATGCATGCAATGTACATTTTGTGAATTAAAGAAAACATTTTTAATCATGAAAATACTTATTGTTAATAAATTCATAAATATAATCTAAAATGTGTCTCTGCAATGCCTACATTATATATATATATATATATATATATATATATATATATATATATATATATTATATCATACATCGATGATGTGTCAAACAGTGAAAAACTTGGTAAATATATATAAAAACTTATCAAGACAAGTATTATACAATATTTTATAATCAGATTAAGGATAACACATTTGAAAGAATAGTGGATGGTGGTCAAAATTAATAAAAAAAAGAATCCAAATTAAGATTTATAATTATACATCATACACTGCTGTAGTGTACATAAAATATTGGTGATTAAGATCACTACCTCCCAGACCGAAGATTAAGGTCTAACACAAATAAACACAATAACACAGCATGTCTATTTTAAATTACAGACATATTTACTGGTGGTATATTTTTGTAGTATGGCATAAAAGGCTAGTAACAAACATGGGGAAAGGGAATAAATTAACAAATACACTAATAAAAGACATGGTCAGGAGCATGACTCGCGGTCAGGAATAAAAGCCACGAACGGCGTATAATGAAAAGAGCAACGAAAACACATTTTATCTGTTAAATAGCATGTAATGTAGAATAAAGCGAATATAGAATGAACATAACGGGAACATTTGGAATTGCATAACAATTAAAGTTTTTTATTTTACCATAGCCAGTTTCATTGACCTGGTTTTATGGTACATTACCTTTTCAGGTGTATGCATATTAATCATGTCAGGATTTCTGTTACAGTTCTTTTTAGATTCTAAATTTGTCGACATTTTAACTTTGAAGGCAAAATATCTAAGTAGACATTTTTTGTGTCGGGATTTCCATAGTGTCCATAATATTGAATGTAGGCATTTGTTTTTTCGAGATTTTGTTTATGTAGGAATTGTATGCATGTCGGCATAGTATGTATAGGCATGTCTCGCGTCTGTGTTTTCATTGCGTCTAAAATCTATCTGTCACAGTAATGTCCACGTCGATATTCTCTAGTGTAGTCATGTAGCTGATATCTGATTGGCTGCTGTGGGTTACCATGTCCCTGCTGTTTATACCTCATTAGCAGTCCCCAGTTGTTCAAAATGGCAGACTAAGATTAGTAGTTATCGTGTTTTATAATGCATAATTTGAATGTTTGTATCTCATTATTTAATGTTTTGTACAGATCTCAGTAGAAGAGAAAAGAAGCTGTTTTTTCACCATAGCGTCTGTTTGTATGAGGTATGTCATGTAATGGTTCCAATGCAGACTGACTAGACAGTAAGGGCTAAATTTACTAAGAACTGCGTCTGGCCATGGTTTTAAACAGCCACACATCACCGGCGGTTTAGTGCTACAGACCACCACATTTACTATAGGGTGGTTTGAGACTGCGATGTAAAATATCTGGTGATGAGTGGCACACTGTAAACATATAAACTGCTGGTGGTTCAGTTAAAACCGCCATTGAAACCGCCATCAAAAACACAGGTTTTTAATACCTGCTTCTGATTGAGCTATCTTGCCATTCAGAGCATAAAAGAAGCACCATTGGCATATAAATGTTGGGGGCAATCATTATTTATTGATTAAGGGGCAAAATTAATTTACAATGAACTTATGGGGTAAAAAATTTAATTTTCATTATATTATGGGAACAAAATTATTGTATTATTATATTATGGTGACACTATGTAATGCCACATTGTGCATCATAAATAATTATATCCACCACTAACAATTAAATAATATTGCCCTGTTAATATAATTATATATTCATGTTTCCCTTATAATATCATACAATAATATTATACCCATAATATAATGAAAAATAAAATGTGTCTCCAAAAGTTAATTGTAAATTAAATTTGCCCCCAAATCAATAAATGATGTTTGCCCCCAACATTTATATGTCAATGGTGCTTCTTCTTATTCTCTGAATGGCAATATAAGTAAAACATCATGCAGATTAAGCAGTCTCGCCTATCACAACCACCTGTTTTGTTTTCGCCGTTTGGATGGCGGTATTGAAAACCCAGCTTAGTTAATACGGCTGTTTGTATGTTCATCATTGTTAAAATTTCTAAAGTGGTCATTTTTCATAAAAATCAATTCTGGTCGTTTTAATGGCAGTTTGGACTTTAATAATTCCATCGTTTTTAAAACAGCCGGAAAAATGGCGAAAAGTGGTGATTTCATCAAACCGCCCTATAGTAAATCTAGCCCTAAGTCTCCTTCACTAAAATATTACCATGATGCTTTACCTCCAAGAATTGCTAAGAAGGAAGGAGTGTTCTAAGGTAAAAGGAATATTTGATCTTGAATCTGTCCATCCTTTGAATTATATTATTTACAGACCTCTAGTGTTGCCAATTGGAAAATTTTGGCTATACAGTTAATTCGTGAACAATTGTGGAAGGTCACAAATGATCCAGATGATGACCCAAACCCCAATAATGTGGATAGGGCCATTGGAACAATTGGCTTAGCTGTAGAATAGTATGTTTATTCTATCATACAAGGGAGTATGTCAGCAAAAGACATGTGGGCTGCCCCCCAGACAGTGTATGAAGATACAGGTCTCATGAGAAGGAGAAACCTGAGGCGCACTTTGTATAGTACCAAGTTATGTGAATGCAAAGACATCAACGAATACATTGATAAAATGTTGCAGTTTCACAGCAATTAATGTCCTTCGGAGGTCAAGTGGACGATGAAGAGGTCGCCATGGCTATGTTGCAGAACCTGACCCCTGAATTCAATTTTCTTGTAATGGCATTAGAGTCATGTGCTACCATCTTATCTACAGAGGTCGCGAGGGCGAAGCCGTTACAATTCCAGGAGCGTATACCTGTGGACACTAAAGGTGAAACGACTGCTTTGCTCACTAAGCACACTGGGACTGAGTCATTAAGAAAGGCAAAACAAAAAGAGGAGTAACTTCACGCCTGGGTAGCACATAAATACTTGATATCATTATTTTTACACTAAAATTTAAAGTTGATTTTGGACATGCCCTATCCCAACTATAAATCTGTCCCCACATTTTAAATTTACTTCCCTCTCCAATGCAACATGGTTTTGCCAAAGTACAAAGTTACTCCTTATTTTGCTTTACAGGCATGGCCAAAAGTTTTGAGAATAACACAAATATTGGTTTTTACGTTTTCTGTTTCAGTATTTTTAGACTTTTTTGACAGATGTTGCTATGGTATACTGAAGTAAACTTACAAGCATTTCATAACTGTCAAAGACTTTTATTTACGATGGCATTACATTTATGCAAAGAGTCAATATTTGCAGTTTTGACCCTTCTTTTTGAGGACCTCTGCAATTCGCCCTGGCATGCTGTCAATCAACATCTGACCCACATACTGACTGATGGCTGCCCATTCTTGCCTAATCAATGCTTGAAGTTTGTCAGAATTTGTGGGTTTTTGTTTGTCCACCCGCCTCATGAGGGTTGACCACAAGTTCTCAATGGGATTAAGGTCTGGAGAGTTTCCTGGCCATGGACCCAAAATGTCGATGTTTTGATCCCCGAGTCACTTAGTTATCACTTTTGCCTTTTGCTGCAATAGCAGGAGGCAGCCACACACAGGGATCTGTGGCCACTAGAAGGAAGGTGGCTGATCCCAGAGGAGGGGCCAGCCACCAACTATCCCTTGGCTCGCTGTCACCTGCTCCAGAGGGCCCCCTCACAGGGCCCAGGTTATGCGCCAGCCCCACAACCTTTATCCAGCCACAGAATAATCCAGGAGGCCAGTGACTGTTCCAGAGCCTTCATATGTAAATAAATGATTTTTATATTCTTTAAATCCCCCCGACCAAAGAAAAGACATTAGACGGTCTCCTGAGACCAACGTCCTAACAGGATAAGTCCTGGTAGGTTTCTGTTACAGAAAGGACTGTTGGTACAGGACTCTGTAGCCACCAGACACTTTAGATGTAACAAGCACTGATTTACTACACAGAGTGTGATTCCATCATAGTCAGAGGGATCAGAGACAAGATCCTGACAGCAACGGAAGTGGAGACAATTACAGTCCGCCTGAGGATAAAAGGTAAAACTGTAATTACAAATATTGAAGAAGTTTTGTTCATAACAGATTTAGGAACAAATTTGATTGCACTAAGCATTCTAGAAAACAAAAGTTACAAAGTAGAAATTGCAGAAGGCAAGTGCACTATTCAAAATAAAAGAGGGACTGTAATAGCAACAGCTGCCCATTGCCAGCAACTATATGTCTTAGACATTGAAGAGTGTTATACAATGGCTACTATGGCACTGTGTCACAAGCGGTTAGGACATATATAATACGATAATGTGGTAAAACCTCTGAAAGGGTTGGTAACAGGAATGGCGGTGAATAATCCTGATAAACCAATTTGTGAGAGTTGTATCTAAAGTAAACAAACCAGACAACCCTTCCCCAAGTCAGTGACAAGAGTTGAGGCTCCAATAGCGTTGGTGCACACTGATGTATGTGTCCTATGGAGACTGAGTCAATTAGTGGTTACCGCTACTTTTTGACACTAATTGATGATTACACAAGTATATTTCGTTAAAGCAAAAAGCAAAGTTATGTACAAGACCGTGATCAAACATGTCCTTACACATAGACTATGTAATAGTTTATTATAGTCTGCTCTATCTTATCAAGCAAATGTTTATATAACCCCACGGTTCCCAAAGTGTGCGCTGCGGCTCCCAGGGGTGCCGCGGCGCTGTCACATGGGTGCTGCGGGCCAGCCATAGAAAAAAACGCGCGGGAGAGAGGAGGATGCTGGATCCTGGTGGCGCGCGGATTGGTAAGTTTATGTGTGGTTTGTTTTTTCTATGGCTGGCGCGGGGCAGAGTGAGAGGGAGCGTGAGAGAGGGCAGAGGAGGGGGATATCGTGGGAGAGGGCAGAGGAGGGGGACATCGTGAGAGAGGAGGGGGACAGCGTTAGAGAGAGCAGAGGAGGGGGACATCGTGACAGAGGAGTGGGGACAGCGTGAGAGAGGGCAGAGGAGGGGGACAGCGTGACAGAGGAGGGGGACAGCGGGAGAGAGGGCAGAGGAGGGAGACATCGTGACAGAGGAGTGGGGACAGCGTGAGAGAGGGCAGAGGAGGGGGACAGCGTGACAGAGGAGGGGGACAGCGTTAGAGAGAGCAGAGGAGGGGGACATCGTGACAGAGGAGTGGGGACAGCGTGAGAGAGGGCAGAGGAGGGGGACAGCGTGACAGAGGAGGGGGACAGCGTTAGAGAGAGTAGAGGAGGGGGACATCGTGACCGAGGAGTGGGGACAGCGTGAGAGAGGGCAGAGGAGGGGGACAGCGGGAGAGAGGGCAAAGGAGGGGGACAGCATGACAGAGGGCAGAGGAGGGGGACATCATGACAGAGGAGGGGGGACAGCATGAGAGCGGGCAGAGGAGGGGGACAGCGTAACAGAGGAGGGGGACAGCGTGAGAAAGGGCAGAGGAGGGAGACATTGTGACAGAGGAGGAGGGACAGTGTGAGAGAGGGCAGAGGAGGGGGACAGCGTGACAGAGGAGGGGGACAGCGTGAGAGAGGGCAGAAGAGGGGGACAGCATGACAGCGGGCAGAAGAGGGGGACAGCGTGGCAGAGGAGGGGGACAGCGTGAGAGAGGGCAGAGTATGGGGACATCGTGACAGAGGAGGAGGACAGCGCGAGAGAGGGCAGAGAGAGGGGGACAGCTTGACAGGAAGCAGCATGAGAGGGCAGAGGGGGCAGCGTGGCAGAGGGGACAGCGTGAGAGAGGGCAGAGGGAGCAGCGTGGCAGAGGGGACAGCGTGAGAGAGAGCAGAGGGGGCAGTGTGAGAGGGGACAGCGTGTCTGGATGCAGAGGGGGCAGCGTGTTTGGATGCAGAGGGGTTATTTTTGCATACAACTAAATAAGTATTTCTGTCCTGACCTAAATACTTATTAAATTTTTTTGACCCAACTACTTCTAAAACAGGACTGCTCAATAATTATTATGGAAGGGTGCCTTGAAAAAATTATGGAGACTCTAAAGGTGCCGCGAACTGCTAAAGTTTGGGAACCACTGATGTAACCCATTAAAATGCTAATAAACAAACCATGCATTAAAAATAGAATCTCTGCAGCATTAAACTGGGCTATAAAACTCCAGACATTATATGAATGTATTTGGCTCAGTTAAGTTATTTCTTATTAGTTAGTTATAGCATTAGTTATATGTCTGTAAGGTCCTAGTGATGTATAAAAATAGCTGATTACATCACAGGCATTGGGCCAGGGAGGTTTGCACTGTAATCTTTCAAGTACTTCACTGTCTTTAGAAAAGTATTGTGATCAGTTAAAACATGTCTAAATGCCTGCCCATATTCATGCTGTGTATGATTCTAGTAGAAGAACTTTTCGCTGGACCAATACCAGCAGGATGGATGGAGAGTGCCCATGTGAAGAAGAAAGAAGAGGGAATATCTGGATTGGCAAAATGGCTGGTTGGCGGTGCTGCAGTCGTGCTGGTTTGCGTGACCTTGTGTCTGTGCTTAATGAGATGATTATGTACAAAATATGGGGATCAAGTTCCAATGGAACAACTTAATGCCTTGTACCCCAAACCTTAGTTTGGAGATTGCTCTAAGTGAATAATAGTATTCATTTAATAAATTAAATTAGAAAAAAACATTTGTTTGTCAAGTTATATGTCTGTAAGGTCATAGTGATGTATAATAATAGGTGATTACATCACAGGCATTGGGCAGGGAGGTTTGTACAGTAATCTTATCAGTGCTTCAGTGTCTTTAGAGGACTACTGAGATCAGTTAACAGGATGTATAAATTACTGCTCATACTGATGCTGTGGATTATTCTACTACAAGAAGTTTACGCTTCACCAATACCGGCAGGATGGAGGCAGAGGGGCCATGTGAGAAAGAAAGAAGAGGGGATATCGGGAATGGCAAAGTGGCTGGTTGGAGGTGCTGGACTTGTGCTGCTTGGAGTGACCTTGTGTCTGTGTTTTAGCAGACGATTCTATAAAAAATACGGGGACAAAGTTCCATTGGAAGAACTTAATTCGTTGCTTCCCAAACCTTAGCAATAGCATTCATTTAATATATTACATTAGAAAAAACATTTGTTTGTCAAGTTTGAGTTAATTATGTGATTTGTGTGATATTGAATCATCGATGAGCTCTCTCACATGGTTTAGGATTTCACTGTAACATAGAAATGACCTCACTGCACTATTATGGGAACCTGTATGTAGGCATTTACAGAGATAATGAGTTTATATATTGTGGTGTCTGTCAGTATGGATCTTGTGTGTAATTTATGTTAATCTGGGTCAATATTGTGTATGTAGCATGTTACACACTAATATTAATATAGTAGAATAGATATAAATATAAGCTGTTGTTGGGTTTGCAGATGACAACAGACACCAAGCCCTTCCCCTCTCACCCCTCAAACATTGGCTACAAATAATATTTAACCCATAGCGCTGATGAAATAGATTATAATTAGAGAATCCCTGAAAAATAGGGGATTATTGGCCACTAATTTGTACTATTATTTTTATAGGCTGAATATGTGTTTTTATTACAATCAACAGACTTCCAGTGGGTAATATTGATTGTTTTATAATCAAAGTATTCTTTATTTGGTTATCATTTGTTTTGTACTGAAGAGAACATTTTCACAACAGGTTCCAGCATGCACTGACAGACCATGGCTCTTTTGTATACTGGCTATTGAAGAACTACAGGTGCCAGCATGCACATGGACAACAGTGCAACTAAGGCTTGTAGTGCCACAAGTGTGCACTAAGGGGGGAATTCAGTTAATCGTGATGTTCCTCCAAACATTGCGGCTGCACAGTTTTTCCGGTACTACGGTAGAAATCTCTGCTCATTTTTCCTCGTACCTCTATTTTTGTCAAAATCTCAGCCGCAAAGTGTCTCCAAAATGTCCTCAAAACATTATGCGGCTAATTGAATTCCTTCCTTTAAGTGTTGGCCCTATATATATAAAGAAACATTTGATTGTGCATTGGGTTTGTCTAAAACAGAAGGGAGGGTTTTCTTATTTTCTTTCTTTCTTTAGTTATGTTTTCTTGTTCTGATAGCCAAGATAGCTGAAACTGTACAGTGTATGGGCTACCTCGTGTGTCTGTACCACGTCTCTTTTTCTTTACTCATGGGACATTTGACTTTTTGTATTCATCCCAGGTATAAAAAATCATGGATGGCGGTTTTAAAAAAAATATGGTTTTATATCTGGTTTTAAATTGATAAATCTCTTCTTTTACAAACCGCAAATATAATCGCCCCAAAACTTCTGGTTTTGGTCATTCTTCCCCAATAACTCACTTTAAAAAGTAGATGTGAATAACTATTTACTACCCAGCAGCTGCCATCATTTTAATCTGAGAAAAATAAGGTGTCAAATAACGCTGACACTCCTATTCCTTTTATCATGGGATTTAGCAATCAGTCTAGAAATAATAACAATACTAAACATTGTAAATAACACTGGCACCTTCTTTTAAAAGGTTGAGTTTTAAAACAAATTGCATCTATAAAACCTAAAGTGATTCTTTTAAAATGTTTTACAACAGTATCAAATATTTATAATAAATAAATCAATAAACATCATACGCAGAGGATAAGACAATCAAACCTGAATTTGTCACAGGGCAATATTTATAGCTAAATGTGAATGTACAATAAATATTATTATTTATTATTATTATCTTTGACTTATAAGGCGCCACAAAGGGTCCGCAGCGCCGTACATTACATATACAGAAAACAGAACCAAGACACAACATGATACACAAATATATACAAACACAGATGACAGGGTAAAGCAACTCAGATTATATCTGACAGATAGTGAAAGGGATGGTAGAAATCAGCAAGAAGAAGGCCGAAGATTAATAAAACAGGGAAAACAGGGCTAGGGAAGCAGGCCAAGAGGTACAGAGGGTGAAGGAACAGTAGAAGGACCACACAAGGAAAGAGGGCCCTGCTCATGAGAGCTAGCAACCTAAAGGGAAGGGGGAGACACATAAAGGGTGGTATTAACTGGGGGAGAGAGCCAGGACAAGGAAGTTAGGAGGACTGATAAATAAAAAGGAATAAACAAAACAAAACATTTTTATTGCTGATTTTTATTTTAAGAAGAATTGGTAGAAATTGGAGGATTTGGATTAGTATGGTGGTCATACGCTCCATCTCATATATATACTAATTGTTTTCACATCTGTGGCTGTTATGCTTACAATAAGGTTCGAACTCTTCACCCAAAATCTCTGTATAACAGTCACCATGAAGAAATGGACCCGACTCTTGACAACTTCTCCGACACAGGGAAGAAACTCTCAGTTCCACCTAAAGGGATTTTAAAATAATAACCAAGCCCCCAACTGTGTCCACATAGGATAGTTGTAAGAATAGGGACTTACTGATAAAAGTGGATGTTACACCTTAAATCTCAGTTCAGTTACCATAGTCATTTTAGGTGTAACAATTACTTAGTTTAATTGGTAGATGTATAGTGTGTCTGTAGAATGTAGAATACAGGTGATTGTTTCACCACAATTTCTCTGGGCCATTTTGATTCCCCCATGGACTCTCACCAATAAATTTGTGTAGTTTGGTGAAAAGTTTCACCTATCTGTCAAAGATTTAGGCATCTTATTGTTACATCAGGACACTTGGGACTGACTGTTTTGAGTTCTTTTTACTTTGATCAAGTGAATTATGCTAATTTATGATTGACTGTCTAAGCCACTCAGATAAGATTAAGATTGAGAATATTGAGATTTTCGATTTTTGGAATTATTTTAATTATTTATGTTTTTAATAAGATTAATAACAAACATCTGAATTGGTTTCATTTCATATATACCCTTTCATGTATGTGGACTTCCATTCACATTATATTTCACTTACAGCAACTACACCAACCATTAGACACATGATTTAGGATTGTTATTTTGGTAGGGTGCACAACACATAGTGTTATCATAAACTATATGCTCCAAGTACAAATGCACAGTACTACTCACATCATATTCCCCTATAGACATATCTATATTATGCAATATGTATCATACGATCGCTATTATGCGCCGCTGGGCGTGTAAAGTGACAATATGGTAGTGCAACAGTCCGGACTCGCTATACTAATATACAAGTCCTTGCACGCTTTTTTTCTTAATTTGCACTACTAAGTGTAGGGTATAATATACACCCAAAAATGAGTGCTCCATTGCTAAGAGTCATTGATGAATAGAAAGACAAGCAGGCTTGTCTTCTAAATTTGCATGCATATTCAACAGTGTTATATTAAATAAACAGACACATAGGGGGAGAAGGAGAAGAGAGAGACAGAAAATGTATCATCTTCCTCAGGACTGTCAATGATGTTATAGTAGGCTGTAGATCTTTAGCTCTGATGAGCTTGTGGACAGTTTTTGGCTTCCACAAGTCTGATTTAAGTCTCTCCAGATGGTGCTCCCTCACAAATTGTCCAACATCCAGGTAAAACCAAGGTGTAGTCCAGTTGTAAGGGAAGGAGCAGTCCCACTTGTCCCAACCAAGGGTCCTCCAAAGAGGCAGGAGGAAAAAGCGAGACATGGACTTCTCAGCAGAGCAAATGTTTTTTCAATAAGAGTTCTGCGGATGCAGTTGCAGACAAAGAAGGCGCGCAGCATGGTGGGGATATCCGGGATCCCTTTCCCACCTTTGAGGGTCTCCTTGTACATGACCGCCCACTTCACTCTGTCCATGTATTAGCTGTAGAATCACCCCACTTATCCAAGGAACGGGTGGAGCGATCAAATGAACCATAACTGATTTCATGATCCAAGGACAATTCCATCTTGCACCAATTTTCTTTCCTGCCACTGCTGTGTGCCAATGTGTCCTAGATGTGCTAGGAACTGCCGTGTGTTTCAGTCATTGCTCTGTCGCTTACCATCCAGCCAGGTTGCTGCAGTATTGGTCCAAAAGTGTATGAAAATAATAATGAGACCTGTGAGGTGGTGAAAACTGAATGCAAATTACTTGAAATTAGTGTTAGTGAGGTTAATAATAATGTAGGATAAAAAAGAGCAACATTATGTGATTTTAGCATATTTTAGCAATTTTTCTAAAAAAATACACATCCAAAATCAAAACAAAAACTCACAAAGGTGGATTTGCCAAAATCAAAACCAAAACACGGGGGTCAGTGAGTATCTCTAGTGGCTGCCTCCTCCTTTCCGTGCTATAGACAGGAGTCACATGGGACGCGCACCACGTGACAGGTACCGTCCCATGTGACTCATGTCTATAGCACCGATAGGAGGAGGCAGCCACACACAGGGATCTGCGGCCACTAGATGGAAGGTGGATGGTCCCAGAGGAGGCTCTATCCCCTGGGTCGCTGTCACCTGGTCAGGAGGGCCCCTCTCACAGGGGGGGGCTGGGGTACATGCCAGCCCCTCAACCTTTATCCAGCCCCAGAATAATGCAGGAGGCCAATGACTGTCCCAGAGCCTCCATATGTAAATAAATGATTGTTATTTTCTTTAAATCTCCCCCACCAAAATAAAAGACATTAGTCGGCCTGTTGAAGCCAACAGCCTACCGGGATAAGTTCTGGCAGGTTATATGGCCAATCTGCCCCTGAATGTGGCGGATAGTCACAGAGAGGACTGTTGGTACATGGACTCTGGAACCACCAGACACTTCAGTTGTAACAAGCACTGGTTTACTACAATGAGTGTGACTCCATCACAGTGAGAGGGCTCAAGATCCTGACAGCAACGGAAGTCAGAACAATTACAGTCCTCCTGAGGATAAAAGGTAAAACTGTATTTACAAATATTGAAGAAGTTTTGTTCACACCAGATTTAGGAACAAATTTGAGTGCCATAAGCATTCTAGAAAACAAAAGTTACAAAGTAGAATTAGCAGAAGGCAAGTTGCACTATGCAAAATAAAAGAGGAACTGTAATAGCAACATCTGCCCATTGCCAGCAACTATACTAACTACTGAAGAGTGTTATACAATGGCTACTGCAATAACCAGTGTGAGATTTCTTTTTTTTTTAACACAGCGGTGGAAAAAAAATCTCGCTAACAATTGAATACCCCCCAGGAATGGCAAAATGTCCACATATACTTATGTAAGCGATATTTAATTGAAAGTAAGATAAGAAAATAAACAGAAACTAGAACAGACAGCTATCAATGGTTCAATATTCCTTCCGTTTGTATGATTTGCTAAAGTCTTGTAAAATTCACTGAGTAAAGTACACCCCCTAATTCCACACCCCCTTAATTCCAGTAAATATGTCATGACTGCTGTTTCTTACTGCTCTCTGCCCCTCCCGATGAAATGTAAAAACACATTCTCAAAACTTCTCTGTGTAGTCGTATTATGTCACGTGTCTCAGTGGCCTTGGTGCATCAAAAATCTATGTGCTATATAACTTATGAATTATTGGTGGTCATTATGTAATATACAATACCATTTTATTATACCAATGTACAGCAGTCCCTTGTCAACCTGGAATTAGCTGTCATTAACACAGCCCCATCCAATTCAGCTGAAGGATGACTGAAAGGTGACTCATGGCTAATGCACCATATTGCACATGATGGAATAAAAGACAGACATTTGGGGGCAGATTCAATTAGTCGCAATGTTCCTCAAAACATTGGATCTGCGCACTTTTACCGTTACTGCGGTAGAATCTCCGCTCAGTCTTTCAGTCTCCACTCAGTCTCAGGTAATTCCCCCTCTAAGAATTGAATCCCACAGAACAGTAGAGGTATTGTGCAATTGGGCTTGGGTGCAGAGCGGTTCCTCTCATGGGGCGAGGAGAGAACATACTTGCTTACTCTCCATAAATCTTCGGGAGCCTCTCCAATATCAGATAGGTCTTCTGGACTCCCAGGAGAGCGGGTAAACCTCCCACATTTTTGCCCACTTCCTATTTAAGTCGGCGAAATGGGGGCCTCAATGACAGGATTCACGGAAAATTGCATCATTTTGGCCCTGTGACACTATGACTTGATGACAGCATTGCACAATAGGGGGCAGGGCCAAAATAATATGATTTGTGGCATCACGCCTCACCCACACTTTCAACTTGACCTCCCCTCTGTAATCTCCAGGAGGGGAGAGGAGTAATGTTGGCAAGTATGGGTCACTCCTTGCTGTCCTGGAGAAAAAATAGATGTCTTATATGTCCAATGAAGTGTCACCCTGGCCATGTCTGAAATAGCTGCTTATCACATTACAAAGATTTAGTTATATTTTCCCCTGAGGGAAATGAAATTACAGGTGAGAAAAGACATGACAGAGGAGAGCTGACAGGACATGGGTGGAAGTTGAGTCAGGGAAGAAGGTGGGGATGACAGGGCAAAATAGAAATGATGACATAGACATATCAGAATCGTGCATCTGTATCATATAAGGCATTATGCCAACAAATAACAAGACAAAGACCATATCTCAAGGCTAAGAAAACTAGAGGGAAAATACATTAGAAGTGGGTATAATGATATTTCCACATACTTTTAGAAACATCGCTAATAAACAGGTGCATTATCTATATACATCATAAGACCTTAGCTTTGGCGAGTAACAAAGAGCTGTGTTGCTTACATGGAACTGAGGCAGCCTAGAGCGAAGTACAAATCTTCATAACTAAATAAGTGTTACTAAATAGAAACTGCTTAGTTTCATCCTTACATTCCTTTGAACAAAGACAATCTGAATGTTAACTCTTTCACATCCCAGGTTATGGATATGGGGAATTATGAGAGGGGAAAACAGCAGCAGAATATTATCAAACTGGGAAATGGCTGAAGTAAATTAGGTGATAGTAGGTGGATTAAACATTTATGAAAACGAGAGGGGGAGGGGTGAGAAATAAGGGATACGATGTATTGGAGATGAGATTTTGGGAGGTATTTTATTAATAGAGAGACTACTAGGAGGAAAAGTGTATAAAAATTAACATGAAAGCTCTGATGTCAAATTACTGACAATTTGATTGGTTGTTTCCTGATCACGTGAAGGGTAGATCAGTAAAGTACATTGAGAGTGGCAGATACTGATATACTGTATATACTGACTTACAGGAGGCTGTTATTCATATGATACTAGCTTCCCTCTTCAATGAATGCCCCCAATGAAATAACACAAATACACAATCCATAATATAATAGTGATTCTAATATCTGAAATATATAGAATATGGAATTAATATTGGACATCTTTTGTGGCATGCACATTAATGTTTATCTGGAATTCTTGCTATTCCTGTTTTTGTTACACACATATTAATTCTTTTCATCTCTTTTCTTTTTAATACATTTATTGTATATTGTACAGTCACTCTATCAGCCATATGCCTTTTGACAGCAAAATCATAATACATTCTTTTCCTGATCAATGCTTTTGCTTGGAATGTTATTTGTTCTTCATGATGAAGCTCTTGTTTGGAATTCATTGACCAACTGTGAGATCTTTCAAACACAAGTATATTTATTTGAAAATCAATTCAAACACTTTAGTTGTTTATGGGTGAACATAAATTAATTACTTATTTGATCTTTAAAGAGAACTGATTACTCCAGGGTTTATTCAGTAGTATATGAAGTCCTTACACCTTGGCAGTATAGGATGTCCTTACACCTCAGTAGTATATAATGTCCTTACACCTCAGCTGTATATAATGTCCTTATACCTCAGTAGTATATGATGTCCTTACACCTCAGCGGTATATAATGTCCTTACACCTCAGTCACATTATTAGCTTTTGAACATAACTGTATATATACATAATATAGACTTACAACAATATTAAACCATGTGTGTACCTGCTATCTCCAGGGGCGGTGCAAGGTCTCACGGCTGCCAAGGCAAAGCTTCAGCCTGCTGCCCCTCCTCCCCAAAGCCCACTTCCCAGCCCATCACACGCTTGATTTTTGTAAAATTAAAATAATAACGCCTACCTCCACCTGGCTGGCTTTCTGGTAAGGCTGCAGTCCGATGCACAGATGTACTTATGTCTGACGCAGAACTCTGTCCATGCTCCGCTACTGTAGATGGGCAAATGTAGGATTTATAGATATTGTTTCAAATGTTGCAAACTTGTTGCAATAAGTTGGCAATCGACACTCTATTTACTTACCCTATATACATTGATCACTATACACAGGTCAACCTGACATTACATACCTGATACACACCGAACACTATACACCGGTCCGACACATCAGTATCACACATCTGATACACACTTACATGCTCCGCCCACCAGTTTTTCTTACACATGCCACCCTGCCAACCAGTCTTTCTCTACGTACCACTCTATTTACTTATCACATACACACTGAACACTATACACAGGTCAACATGAAATTACACACTGATCACTATTCATAGGTCACACACACCTGCCCACCAGCTTTTCTCTTACATGCCGTCACTGCACACCAGACTTTTTCTACCATGCTACCCTCTGCCCAACAGCTTTTCTCACACATGTCCATGCTGACCACCAGCTTTCCTCTCTCATGCTACTCTCTGCCCACTAACTAACCTCTCACATGCTGCTCTCAGCCCACTAACTAACCTCTCACATGCTGCTCTCAGCCCACTCACTTTCCTCTCCCATACAACCCCCTGCCAACTAGCTTTCCTCTCACATGCTACCCTCTGCCTACTAACATTTCTATCACATACCCATGCTGCCCACCAGCCTTCTTCTCCCATGCTACCCTCTGCCCGCAATCTTTTCTCTCACATGCTCAAACAGCCCACCAGTTTTTCTCTGTCATGCTGCCCTCTGCCCACTAGATTTTCTCTCACGTGCCCATGCTGACCACCAGCTTTCCTCTCACATGCTACTCTCTGCCCACTAGCTTTTCCCTCACATACCACCCTACCTACCAGATTTTCTCACACGTCACCAACAGCCTACCAGCTTTTCTCACATAATCCCCTTGCTGCCCACAAGCTCTCCCTGTCTCTCTGCCCACCAGCTTATCACCAGTGTACCCCATGTTTTTTTGTTTACCTGATCAATACAATTTAATGTGATGTTTACATCTCTTTCTAATAAATAAAGTTTAAAATAGAAATAAAAATACTAAAAAATGGCAGTTACCATCAGCCCGCCTCCACTGTGTAACATGTGACTGCAGTCACATGACGCTGAGACCCATACACAGAGCAGAAGGAAGTACCGCCAGTCAGTGTAGCTGCCGAGTCTGCAGCTTTCTATTAAATATGTCAGGTGCCCGTTATGCCTCTTCACCATGGAGGTGTTGATGGAGCTCAGTGGTGCCCCTCAAAGCCTTGCGCCCTAAGCAGCTGCCTAAAGCTGCCTAATGGTATTGCCGGGCCTGGCTATCTCACTGCTTACTGTCTCTTCCTAACATTTTGTAGCCTTAAGAAAATGCTTAGTTTCCCTTATGTCACATGCATGGAATATTGCCATTATGGGGGGTGTCAGGATGAGAGCATAAATCTGATATGATGAATTAGGATACTAAATGTCAGAGCCCAAATAAAATATTGCATTGATACATAGAAGTGAACCTGATTTTTCCCTTAGATAAATGTTTGTTTCCTTTTTAAAAAAGTTGCAGACCCTTTGTGAGGAGACTAGCTTAAGAAATGCAGATCCTAGAAATCCATTGTTTTGATCCTGTACTCCACTTCCTAATTGACTTCCTTTCAATAGGCATTGTAAACATAAAAGAACCACTAGGGGCTAGATTTACTAAACAATCAGATTCTAGCTGTCATTTATTTAGTGCACTCTACAAAATGACAGCTAGAATCTGATTGGTTGCAGTTTAGTAAATATACCCCTAGGTGTAAATGAGAGAGCCATATGCCTAGGTGAGAAACTTGGAGACCCAGGTAAAACCTGAAAGCTCTTTATGCAGGTATATAGAAATATGAACTTTCATCCCATTTTTTTTATAACTGTTTGCAATTTTTTATTTGTATGTCAAATTTTATCTGTTTTTTTATTATCTGTAAACATTGTACCTTTTGTATATTAAATCTAACAATTTAATAGTTCTATCCTTATTGCTCTAAACAAATTCATTGCCTGTGTAGAAGAGATAAGAATACATTTGTATACCAAGCCTAGTGTGTGCCTGCATATACATTTGTGTCATAGAGCCTTGAGGGGTTAAGGTTTAACCCTTTGATTGCTGGTGCCTTGCTAACTGTGTGTAATAAGGAGTGCTCATTGCGTGCCAGTGTGGGACAGGACATTGGGGTCCTATTGCTCGTATTCAATAGGTGGTGGCAAGACGGAAGTGGGTGTGGTTGTGTGAGCGCTGTTTGGGGCGATTCAGCAAATCTGTAACCTCAGGGAAAGAGGTGAGTGTGAGATTTGGGCTGGAATCCTGTGTGTTCCCTTACAGTAATCACTTCCAAGTCATGAGTGCGCAAAGTGCGGTTTGTAAAGGCAGTTAGGATAGGTTTTCCTTACAAAATAGTCTGATTTTTAAGATATATTGTCTGACTGTTGAAATATATAATAAGATATTAAATTAGGCAGCAGCTAGGCGGGCTTATTCCTGACGGGGTATTCAATTAAGTTGGATTCCGCATTATCACTCATTCTTAACGCGTTTTTGCAGATATGTATATTTTGCTGTATTCTATTTCTCAACTTTTCTGCACTAACGACCTTAAAAAATGTGTAACGCAAATTTGTATCAAGCCCATAGAAAAAGTCCCGGGAGGGGCGAAATCAGCAATTCAATTGTTCAACATCGCTTTTCCGCCTATACTATGAAATCGCGAATTTGAATTTATTCGTTTCCACCTATGCAGGTAGCTCAAAAGTGTTAAGCTACACATCAATTTTTTTGGGATTTCAAAATAGTAAAGTAGTCAGAAAAGTTTGTTTAGTAAAATCATCTTTAACACCCCTTAGAAATTTGTTTAATGTCAGATTACAGTGAAAAGCATCCCCTGTGCATAAAATCAAATGGGATAGTCCACTATGTATTAAATAACACACTTTTTGAGTATATCTCATTCAACTGCCATCAGAGAGAGAATATATTAAAATATATTAGTTTTAATAGCTATTTAATTTTTTTTTGTCTAGTTTAAATTTTTACATTTTTTTTACATAGTTAATGAAATTTGTAATTTGATCATTTAGTAATGGACTCATTCAGGAGCACAGTTTGGCTGTATATGTATGCAGCGTGTATAGAGAAGTGTGCTCAGGATGGTTTGCTAGGTGAGGAAGTAGAAGATTATGTGGGAGAAAGTGAGGAGAATGTAGTGGTGCATGTTGGACCGAGTGAGGGAGAGAATGCTGCTGGTCCTGCAATGGCTCCACTATTTGAGGTCAGTATCCCCCGGCCCTGGCGGTACCGCACATGTCGGTTACTTGATGGGGTCCCTGAGGATGAGGTGATAAGACTATATCACATCTCCTCAGATGCTATTTTTTTGCTATATGACCTTCTTAAACATGACCTGGAACCAACAGTCCCCACAAACCGTGCTGTGCCAGGAATGGCAAAGCTGCTTGGGGCATTGCACTTTCTTGCATCGGGAACTTTCCAACCAACATTGTCCATAATTATGGGTTTCGCACGACCCACATTTTCAAGGTGGCTGTTCCAGGTCCATAAAGCCATGAAAACACACACTGTAAAATGTATCAAATTTCCTCATTCTGAAATTGATTGGCGGGAGGTCAAATTGAAATTTTATGCGGTCGCACAGATGCCTAATGTCCTGGGTGCAATAGATTGCACTCATGTGGCACTCACACTTCCGCACAGAATGGAAGAGAGCTTTCAAAACCGAAAGCACTTCCATTCTATGAATGTGCAGATGGTGTGTGATGCCAGAAAAAGAATTCTGAATATTTGTGTGCGGTTTCCCAGGATCATCACATGATTCTATAATTTTGCAGAACTCAGAGCTGTTCACGAAATTTGAGGAGGGTCAGTTTCACATGGATGGCTGCTGGGTAAGTTATAAAAAGTATAGCATGTCATCAGTTATAAATGGCATTATAATGAATTGAATGAAACATTTCCATAAAATTAACTATTTTCCTTTTTTTTTCTTTTTTTTTTAGGTGATGCAGGATATGGGAGCTGCCCTTGGTTGTTGACTTCAGTGTCCAATCCTCTCTCTGTCGCTGAAAGAAGGTACCAAGCGGCAAATATTGCCTCCGGAGGGGTAATTGAGGGAAACATTGGGGTACTTAAGAGCCGGTTTCGCTGTTTAGACAGGTCCGGCGGTGCACTTTTATACTCACCATCCAAAGTTTGCTTCATAGTTATTGCTTGCAGCATTTTGCAGAATATGTGTATTGCAAATAATTTGGAGATAGAGATTGATCCTGACGTGTTGCAGGACCAAGACCTTTCTTCAGCTGCAGCAGAGGGTCCGGATACTGGCAGTCGAGAGCACCAGCGTGTGATTGCCGACTTTTTTTCATGTAGGTAGCAATGTTCTTTTTCTGGCAAAAAGTAAATTTGGTTTTACAGTAATAAAAAAATTATTCTAGTGGAAGAACTTTACGACATACCTATACCAGCAGGATAGGTGCATTCTCCTGTGAGAAGGAAACAAGAGGGACTCTCTGCAGTGGCCAAATGGCTGGTGATTGGTGGAGGGGTCCTACTGGTGGGCGTTTGTTAATGTGCCTGTTTTATGCAGAGATTGTGTGCTAAATATGGGGATCAAATTCCAATGTTACAGCTTCAAGACACTTACCCCAAACCTTATTTTGGAGACTGGGAATGCCATCCACACACTCCAAGGGAAAAATAGTATTAGTTTACTAAATTAAATTAGAAAAAACATTTGTTTGACAAGTTTGATTAAACAGTTCTCCACATCGAGTCCCAGTATTAATAAAAGTCACACTAATCACAGTAATAAACAATACTGAGTAAGACAGGCAAAGAGATGAGATGGCCCTGCTCGCAAGCTTACAATCTATGGAACACTGGGCGTAGGATACATGAAATTAAGTCTACATATTGCATTTCAGTCCAGTCACACAAGGATTAGTAGCACTGTGAAAGTTTAGCATGTAATTCCTTGTATGCTTTAGGGGGGAAATAGGGGGGAAATATCCCCAACATACAACGTTCTCCTAAATTCAGTAAATGTTGTTAAGAGATAAGATCTTAGGTCATGATTAGATAACTGCTGGTACTGGTTGATAATAGTGTCCACCTCCTACAATGCCCCATCACCAACCCTTTTGACTCATTACAATAATATGACTCTGTAAAATGAAATTTGATTTGTGCACTGCTCAGCAAAACAAGTGCACGTACTCCATACTCAGAGCTGGATAAAGGCTGTGGGGAGCCTGGAGACCCTATGATCTAATACACACATATGAACAAACATTGCCCCTATATCTCTTCCATTACCCCCTTCGTATTTCTGCTATTACGCCCCTCTTATCACTCTCATTATCCTCCTCGTATCTCTCTCATTACCCCCATCGCATCTCTATCATTATTACCCCACCATATCTCTCTTATTTACCCGTTTGTATCTCCCATTGCCTTCTCATATCTCTTTCATTGTCCCCTTGTATCTCTCCCATTAACCCCCTCTTCTCTCTCCAATTACCTCCCTCTTCTCTCTCCCAGTAACCCCCTCTTCTCTCTCCAATTACCTCCCTCTTGTCTCTCCCATTAACCCCCTCTTCTCTCTCCAATTACCTCCCTCTTCTCTCTCCCATTAACCCCCTCTTCTCTCTCCAATTACCTCCCTCTTCTCTCTCCCAGTAACCCCCTCTTCTCTCTCCAATTACCTCCCTCTTGTCTCTCCCATGAACCCCCTCTTCTCTCTCCAATTACCTCCCTCTTCTCTCTCCCATTAACCCCCTCTTCTCTCTCCAATTACCTCCCTCTTCTCTCTCCCAATAACCCCCTCTTCTCTCTCCAATTACCTCCCTCTTATCTCTCCCATTAACCCCCTCTTCTCTCTCCAATTACCTCCCTCTTCTCTCTCCCATTAACCCCCTCTTCTCTCTCCAATTACCTCCCTTTTCTCTCTCCCAGTATCCCCCTTTTCTCTCTCCAATTACCTCCCTCTTATCTCTCCCATTAACCCCCTCTTCTCTCTCCAATTACATCCCTCTTCTCTCTCCCATTAACCCCCTCTTCTCTATCCCATTACCCACCTTGTATCTCTCCCATTAACCCCCTCTTCTCTCTCCAAGTACCTCCCTCTTCTTTCTCCCATTACCCACCTTGTATCTCTCCCATTAACCCACTCTTCTCTCTCCAATTACCTCCCTCTTCTTTCTCCCATTACCCACCTTGTATCTCTCCCATTAACCCCCTCTTCTCTCTCCAATTACCTCCCTCTTCTTTCTCCCATTACCCACCTTGTATCTCTCTCATTGCTCCCCTCGTATCTTTCCCACAACCTCTCTCTTATCTCTCTCATTGTCCCCCTCATCTCTCTCTCATTGCAATGAGCGCTGAAAAGGGATAAGGGAGGATGGTCGCAAGGCGGCCGGATGCAACTGGCATGAAGAAAGGGGGACTGACAGTGAAGTAGTGAACAGAGGGGAATTACAGTTATAAGGATTAACAAATAACCGTGGGGAGTTAAGCATAATCATAAGCGACTGCATTGTAAATACAGTTTATCAAGTAATTCCATTTATAATTTGTGTTTCTCTGTAAGTTAAATGCAGATGACTTCAAAGCGGAGCCCTGCTGGTAGTTTAAGGGTCTGCAGAGCCACAATGACCTAATTCATTGTGGCTCTGACACTCCCCAGGAAAGATACGTTACATTTTAGAATTTGGCATTAAATCAGCAGGATGTAAATTGTGGTTGTGAAATGGTGTCACAAGCCTCCCCTAGAGACCACATCCCTGGAGGAGGGGATAGGTGTAAAAGTGGTCACTTGCCTGTCCTGTTCTGATGTAGTCTTATAGATACACTACCTTAAATTACTACTTGGCTGTGATGTATATAGATATAGGATACTACAGACGCCTCACCAATAATTATTATTATACAGACATTAGTTACAGGATGGCATATATTATTTAATATTACAGTGTGAGGCTATTAAATGCATATGCATTTTGATTTTCATTACAAGGTGAATGTAAAATATATTTATGCTGCACAGGTTAATTTATTATGTGGAAGAAAGACAAAAAGATGTGGACATAAGAAGGCACTAAAATTATAAAATACATGGCTTTTACACCTTTATTATTGGTACTGTTAAAAACAATTCATGATTATTCCCCTAGCAATTAAAACTTGGTCCATAGCGGTGAAATATTATAGAAAGAAGTAAGTGATTAGACAGAAGATTGTGTATATAAAACTGATCAACCCCTAGGTGGGGCCAGTGAGTGAGATCCTTAATAGCAAGCACTGATATTGTGATAAATCTTATTACATTTATTAGTATATATATCCATAATGTTTGCTTGCCACTTGTATAACTCTGATAGCATTTATGAGCAAGATTATTGCATTAATAAAATATTCAACTGTGTGCGTGTTGGTGTCACTTTCTTTACACATACACTCATAGTATTTTCACATGTTCCAGGTATCTCCCAACCCGAAAACGGAATTAATTGACTGTCAGTAGTTACACTTGACTAAATCGCTTGCAAAGTGTATTTAAGGGATATATAATTTCTTAATCCCTTCTATACTTGTCTTACTAAGAACAATAAAGTTCCCAAAAAGTACTGCACTTGCAGTCCAATAAATGTCTAATGTTATTGTTTGCTGATGATAATTAGATAGCCATTAACTAAATGTACTAGCGATATTACTTATCATGTAGATGAGGGTACATTCCATATTAAATGAGACTATCTCTCATTGTAGTAACCTCAATCATTAATTAACTAGTTATCCCAAAGGAGTATCTTCAGCAGCTACATCTCAACCAGAAATATGTCATAGATAGCGCATCAGCTGGCCCTATTATATTTGGCTTGATAGGGAACTACATAAGATATCTAGAGCATAATCTAGTAAATATCATTGTAAAGTTTGGCAAGAGATTGACAGGGAGCGCTAGCGGCACTGCCGCTTACTGGCCCCACTTCTGGGTTATGACATCATGCGTGACGTCAGTTATGCAACGTACGTTTCACTCGGAATAGGTTTTTCAAGAGAACCCGATTGTAGGCATAAGCCTTACCTTTATACTGACCAACAACCAATCCAAGTGCTAATTTCTGATGGACACATCAAATAGCCTATCAAATTCATATGGGATCATTTCACATGTTTATGCACGATAAACAGCGTTCCTAAAAAATGGATTACCTCTAAATATCAAGATCTTTAATCGGAAATATAAAAAAGAAGGGGATCAAGGTAAATTAATGATTCTAAATGGATCCATTAATTACTATATCAGTATAAATAGTCACATTATCATATATTATATAGTAAATAGTTTTAACTGTCCATGTATAAGTAGTAATATTTTATATACAATAAATCTATTATATTTTAATAAATCAATTTAAATAGTGAACTTAAGAAATTAATTGAATAGGTAGTGATAAAAATGTGCATTATTATCCAAGATTAAGCTTGAGTTGAGGAATTAAATACCAGATTAATGTGAGTAATGTTGACAGTGATGAGACGTGAAATATTTAACCATTGGTTATATACCATAAGAAAATAGAATAATTGTTATATACAGTAAAATGTGTCAAATAATGATTTATAGATAGTTAAATTAAAATATCTTATTAGTGATAAGTATTACAAAAAAGTGCATAAGTTAATAAAAATGTAACTAGATGATATAAAAAAATATACAAATGGGTAGTGTAAAAAAATTGTAATTCAGGGCATTATTAATAATTCCAGTGATAATAACATATAACTATATCTGAGGGTCATTTTAGCCTCATTACATTCAACTTATGTTTCAGATGTCCCATATGTAAGAAACTCTTTAAATGAATTTAAATAATAGGATTGCACAAGCATGATTCGAAGTTAAAATTTAAATAATTGAGTTCAATTCACAATCAGAATGTAATTTTTACATATATATTACAGTGTATACATGGAGATATAATTTATCAGAATAAATGAGCCCAAAAAGCTTGCATAACTGATATTCTCATTAAGGCCATTTGGTATCAGAGAGACCAACAGAATGATCCATCTGTTTTCTCTCTGAAGTAATTGTTTGTTGATGTTTCCCCCTCTTATCCCTAATTAATTTAATGTTGTGAAATACTGTAGTAGTGCTATTATTAATGAACATAAACATTCTCTGCTAAAAATCTGCATAGGACTAATAAGATAATATTACACAAGGGCACTGTGGTCGGTAAATTTGCCTAAGTACCATTAAAGTAGTCTGATAACTGTAAAATATTACAGTATGTTTTCAGAAGTCCTGCTGATCAGAGAGTTTAGCACAACTTGTGGCAAAAAGTCTGCAAATCTGCACCATACAGTTAAAACCTCGTCTCTGAACCACCTGACACACTCCTGCCAAGATATGGCCTTCAAGGTGTCAAACAATGGCAGCAGAAATAGGTTGCTCCAGAGAAGGGGTATAATTTTGGTTAGATGAGAATGTAGCGGTTACAAGGATATACAAATATTGTCTTTCTTTATTAGTGCACTGTGTGGGGATACCGGTTGGTCGGGTATGCCCCTTATTGTCTGCTCAATCTTATCAAGCAAATGTTTATGTAATCCATTAAAATACTTATAAATAAACCATGCAATAAAAAATAGTATCTCTGCATCCTGTATCTCTGGGCTATAAAACTCCAGACATTATATTAATGTGTTTCAGTTAGGGATTCCTCCATTTCACAGCGCTAGTTATATGTCTGTAAGGTCATTATAATGCATAATCTAAGCCAATTACATAACAGGCATTGGGTCAGGGAGGCTTGCTCTTTAATCTTTTCAGTGCTTCACTATCGGTTGAAAGACTGCAGTGTCCTGTGATCATTGTCAATAGACTCGACTGTACGTTTAATTCTCTCCAATTCCCTGTTCTAGGCAGGATCCAACGGCCTCTGTGTGGACATAGTGTGGCCATAGTGAGACGAACAACATCAGTTTCTCGCTGCTCCCGGCAACTTTCCACCAATGGAAACATGTCTAGAAGAGTATCGACAGACTGGCCAAGTGGCTGGTGGTTGCTGAAGCAGTCCTGTTGGATTGTGTAAGTTGGTCCCTGCGTTGTATGCTGAATGTTTGCAGACCTTCCAACTGTCCTGATTTAGGCGGGACAGTCCAGATTTCAGGGCTCTGTCCCACTGTGCAGATTGGGATAGCTTTGTCCCAATTGAACCACAAAGGTGGGAGGAATGTATAAATCCATCTACTTACATCCAGTGGTGAACGGCTGTTGTATGAGCGCAATAATTACATGGTCTAACAAGGGGTGGCCAAGTGATTGAGACGCACAATAAACGCTGGCAGGGGTGTGCCCCCCCTAAATGATATGACCACTCCCATGTTGTTACATAGCCACGCCCCATCACTTTCTGTCCCCGATTTAAACAGCCACAATGTCGGGGGTATGTGTTTGTTAAAAAAGTGGGGTTAAAATCTCAGTGGATGGACTACATCCTTAAAGGAAGCAGCAAAAGGTAAAATGTTTTATGAATGCAACTGCAAATTCAACAAACATTGTATTATATTATTCATTTGCTAAGTTAAGGGGCAGAACCTCGCAAGATGTATTTCTGATAAAAAAAAACAAACAGCAGTTACGGTACTGGAGAAAAAAACGCTTACTTTTGCTCACATTCCTATGACATGCGAGCAAAAATATGCATGTAGGTACTTGAAAAGATAATGAGGTCACAAGTTGGTGTGTCTGCTGTCAGGATGGATCTTGTGTGTAATGTCTGCTGTTCAGGATCAATATTGTGTATGTAGTATGTGACACTAATAATATTATAGAATAGAATAAATCTAGATTATTTTATTATTTTTAAAGTGGTGTACATTGAGGGGATCATGAAGTGACACAAACACATGTTTCCCCCTGTCCCAGTGTGTAGTGTGAGGTGCACAGGTTAGGCAGTGCACATCCTTCTAAGCCCTGAGTATGGGTGTAAATTACCAGGGGGTCCCTGCACATGCAGGTATTTTATTACAAATCTCTTTGTAGCTGGTGGGACCCAGGCAATGTAACTTGGTGGTGCAGTGCAATCAGATGTTTCTGTAATTTGGGAATCATCATCTCACCATTTATTTATATAGCGCCACTGATTCCACAGCGCTGTACAGAGAACTCATTCACATCTATCCCTGCCCTTTGGAGCTTACAGTCTAAATTCCCTAACACACAAACAGAGAGAGAGAGAGAGACTAGGCTAATTTTGATAGCAGCCAATTAACCTACTAGTATTTTTTGGAGTGTGGGAGGAAACCGGAGCACCGGGAGGAAACCCACGCAAACACAGGGAGAACATACAAACTCCGCACAGATAAGGCCATGGTCGGGAATTGAACTCATGACCCCAGTGCTGTAAGACAGAAGTGCTAACCACTACTCCTCAGACCATCTCTATGAGGCAAAATACAACATCTTTATTTACATGCCTTCATCACTCCAGCACATTCTTAAGCTGTTGCAAAAATAAATTAAATATCCCATAGATTGTAAGCTTGTGAACAGGGCCCTCTTAGCTCTCTGTCTGTATTACCCAGTATTGTATACTTGCCAACAAAATTAGGGTAAGTCTCACGGACCCACGGGAGAGCAGGCAAGTATCCCGCATACGGCAACTTGCTCCTCAAAATGACGCAATTCGCAGTGAAACGCGTCATCTTGGCCCCGCGACAAAAAACTGCATTTTGTTACGGGGGCGGGGCCAAAATGATGGCATTTACCCCGCCCCTCCCTCCAACCACGCCTCCCTGCCCGGGATCTCCCAGAATTAAGTTTCCAAAAGTTGCCAAGTATGCAGTATTGTCTATTACTATGTATGTCCTTAATTGTAAAGCTCTATAGAATTTGCTCCCGCTATATAAATAAATGATGATGATAATGATATATACATCTCCTGCCTCCTCCTGTATGGATCTTAATGGTTACAGTAACCCCTTTGGTGGTGAGGTGATCATTACTACAACACTTAAATTCCTTATTCCTCCTGCACATTACTTCCACTTTCCCTGCTCCCCGGTCTGCAGGCACATTTTGGGCTGTTTTTCTACCTTCCTCCAGCATCCACGTTATGCAGGATGCAACACACTTACACTCAGCCTATTTCACCCCCTCACTCCCTAGTGTTCTCACAGGGATACTGACAGGCGAGACATCTACCCCATTCCCACAACTACTCCATGTACTCTCAGCTCCTGCTTCCCTGTCTCAGGTACAGGTTGAATTACTTTCTTGCAGACTGTCCTCACTATCTCTGTAAGCTGACTCATGGCTACGGTTTTTATTTGCCCAGACTGTTACTATGCAGGCTTCCTGATTTTAGCAGTGACCTCCCCATTCTCTGGCATGGGGTCTCCTGATTTTTTGGGGGGGTCTGATGCCTTGCAGCATATATTGAATTTCCCCATGAAGACCCAGCACCTCCCTCCTCCTCCTCCCAGGTCCTGGTCCCAACTGTCATCCACCAACTGTCACACTCCCTCTCCGCACAGGTTCTGATCCGCCCGTACCACCCTTGTTGCTAAGGAGCCCTCCTGGTGTGTCTCCTCTGGGTCCTACATTAGTTTACAATGTAAGAGGTGTGGGAGCACATGATACACAAGGTAGCGGAATAACAATTGGTGGGGAAAGTGCAGCAGCATTATCAGCCTCTAATGATAAGTAATAAAGCAGTCATTGGTTACTGGCATTTCTGTGCAGCTACGGGTGGTGTAGGACGAGGGAAGACAGCACAGGGCAGAGACGCGAGACATGAATCAGTCACTGTAGAAATATTAAAGCAATAGCTGCAGGCAGCCATATCTCTCCTTCACCATTTATCATAACTGAGCGTCCTTCTACTGCTGCTGGCTCTTTTGCTTTCATGCTGCACGGGCTCTCTTGTGGTTATCTGTCAGTTTGCAGTTTGTAATATCATGCTCACTGCTGGAGATAGAGCCAGGACAGTAGTTCCCCATGTTTGGTGGCAGCTGCTGTCACCAAGGAGGTGGTGGAGATCACCAATGGAGGAACTGAAATGCCAGCAGCAATGACCGCTGACAGCAGTGACTGTTAAACTCACTGGGTTCAGGAGCAGAACTGAGATGTAACCAGTAGACCCTCTAAATAACTCCATCCTTGGTGTTATGACACACCACGGCACTACTATGACATTTCCCACAGCCGTCACACATGTGTAGATGTTTTATATTTGTGGGAAGATGATTATGTGGGAGATAAGGCAGAGTTTATCCAAAGTGCAGCCATCTCTAACTGCCGCCCACGTGCCACCCTGCAAATGTACAGAGATATATTAAATTATTATTATCATAAATGCATGAAATTAATATGGATTTCCTGTATTGGTCAACAAAAGAACTTAATATAAGTATCACCACAGCTTCTCAAAATATGGGGAAATTGTGAATCTAGAGCCTGATTCATCAAGGTACGCAAACGCATACGCATCTGTGTTTCATACTTTGAGTGACGCAAACCATTATATTTGCGTTGGAGTTTGGGATTGAGTTGACTTTGAGTGCCGTATCTGCTCTGTTTGCACTGCGTATGTGGTGTTTTACGTAGCTCAAGTCCCGTTTAGCAGATGCGTATGAGTTTGCGTACCTTGATGAATCAGGCCCCTAGTTATCCCAAAAAGTGTAATTATTGATTTAAAGTGACAAAGTGTAGTAAAGCAAAATATCACTAGTAGATTAATATGTGAGCCATGGGTGAAAAGCCTTAATATACAGTGAATTTATGAGGTGCATAAAACATTGACATTTAAGGCGTGAAAAATATTTTAAATCTTTAGGTTCATTATGAAAAATCAAGTGATAATAATGATAAGTGAAGTGACCATATACATAACCTAAAATGATAACATAAATCATAATTCATGATTATTTAGTCCCCAATCCAAGTTCTATTAAATTATCAATCATAATATAAATATAACCATATATGTTTTATATATAAGGATATTATCAATTATAAATATATTTCATGTAATGAATATACTTGTCTATCTGGCATATCGTCAGAGGGAAGAGCAGGATACCTAAAAAATCTCCAATATAAAACAGAAAAGTCTCTCCACTCATAAGTATCCAGTAATTAGAATACTTTATTAGTGTATAATCAGCTCTCAATGTTTTTGGCAGATTGTACGATTATCTTAGTATCAAGTTGTGTTAATGATAGAAAGAAATTCATAATCTATCTCTTAGTTTAAAGGATTTTTATTACTTTTTTCATAAATAGGGGTATATTTACTAAACTGCGGGTTTGCAAAAGTGGAGATGTTGCCTATAACAACCAATCAGATTCTAGCTGCCATTTTGTAGAATGTACTAAATAAATTATAACTAGAATCTGATTGGTTGCTATAGGAAACATCTCCACTTTTTCAAACCCGCAATTTAGTAACTATACCCCATAGTGTATATTTAATTAATGGAACTGATAGTCCATTATTATGTTAATTTTATTAAAGATCAAAATCTGGAATAAAAAAATTGCAATATGTTTTAAATAAGTGTCGAAAAATTATTATTGTCATTTAATCCTTTGGGGCTAACAGTATCCAGAAGAAAGATGTATAGTGATTCTCTTTTCAGAAGTTCCTTTTTTAACATCTCCTCTGATTCCTAAATAGATATTTTCAATTGCAAATGATGTTCTGAATTACTATTATGTTTAATAAGAAAGTGTTTGGCTACCATAGTTATTTGTTTCATCTTTAATACATCGTTTCTTGCATTGCGGAAGTTACCAACATGTTCCATAATACGTTGTTTTAACTGTCTGCTTGTTATACTGACGTACTGGAGAGTACATGTGCAGGAAAGGCAATTAATATCTCCCGTTGTTTTGCAATTTAATTTTGATAGTATGTTCATTATTGTACCTATCTAAAAAAAATTGTTTCAGCATGTATTTACATGCTTTACAAGAACCGCATAGAAAAGAGTCTACCATTTCATGAAGATTTTCATTTTGTATGATCTCGTTTCGTAAAATTACTGTTGACTAATATATATTTCAAATTTTTTGACTGTTTCCAGCTTATTGGAATTCTGTTGCCAAAAATCTCTCTTAAATCTGGATACTTTTGTAAGATGTGTTTATGCTTCTATAAAATTGTATGCATGCATCGAACGCCAGTATTTGTTGAAGGTTCCAACATATCCTCTCTCTTTGCACATATGTTTCCTGATTGAGGAGCAAAGATGGACCCAGCGGCTGCACGATGGAGTGACTCTGGACCATGGACATCTGTGCACCATCTGTATGGACAGGATATCACCATATTTTCCTGTGGACAAAAAAACTAGAGAACTTGCGAACCAGATATGATTCTACAATGACCAAGATAGATGCAAATAGCGCTAGAATTCCAATCCTCGAACAAAGAGTTAGTGATACGGAGGATCATCCCATGCACAGCGAAAATGTAGGGAAGCTCAGGCTAGAACCATACAGTCCTTGATAGACAAGGTTGATGACCTTGAAAATAGACACCATAGAAATAATCTATGTTTCATAGGTATACCTGAGTCAGTCAAGGAAGAACAACTTCTGGAATACCTGGGAGTTTCCATCCTGCAGGCTTTGGATATTAGGACAGAATTGAGGGATCCCCAGATTGAGAGCGCATAGGTTGGGCACCGAGAGAGATAGAGACCAGGCTAGACCAAGGCCAGTGATAGCGAAGTTTTTGGATTTGTAGAGCAAAAGTAAAAATCCAAACGTAAAAATCCACAACAAGTGTCACAGAAAGATGCGGGTGAGAGACTGTTCCATCAAGGAAGAAGGCTCATTTGAAAATTTGTACTGTTGATGTGGTTTTAATTTTGAATGAGCAGGAATTAAAAGCCCAAAATAAACTGTTGAAATATGTGACTCAATATTTCATTTTACTACACAGCCGGAACATTTTTTGGGAGATTTACTTGTGGATATATGCAATCAGTATTTTGTCTCAAAAGACACATTCTTTGTGTAATTTAAGAGATATTTAACTGGGGAGTGCACCTCCAGTGTTGAATATACGGATTTTGACTCCTAAACCGGAAAACATTATTTCTTTAACAAGGTGGAATTATTATATATTTTTATATGATTTTTATGTTGCTATATTTTTATGATTAATGTTTGTGATTTTATATTAGAATCAGAATAATCTAATATATATAAGCCTAGCGGCGTGTGTTAGTGTGTGTGTGTGTGTGTGTGCGTGGTAAAAACTATTTTCTCAGAAAGGGCTCATCCAATTGACCTGAAATTTGGTATACTGACATTATTTGACCAAAAAATGATAATAGTGAAGTCAGTTAACTTCCATCATCCCCCCTTCCCCCCGTGGGAGGGGTAGTAAAGGCTAAATTTACCAGTTGAGGGCGCAAACTCTTGACCGTGTGGGTATTTATTTACCAAAACCTGTGTTTGGTCATGGACAATTGTATGTCGCATTTTCACGAGTACGGAGAAGCAGTGATGTGAAAGTGCAGGTTATGAATACTGCCCTTCCAGGAAGACTGATTGAGCACAGCGATAAGGTGTTTAGCAGAAACGTTGTGTATCGAGAGGTTTTAGAACAGTAAGATGCTGGAGATTAAGGATGTGACGATGAAGATGAAGGATGAGGTGATGGAGAAGAATGATGAGGTGGTGACATGTGGACAAAACCACGTTAAAAAAGGGCGCTTACGTCAGGAAGTAACGCTCTTCCCCTGAGGAGGCCTGGCCTAGCCCCAAATGCATGACAAGAACCTTTTTAACACCTTAAGTAGCTTGATTTGACTAGAATGCATGAGTATCATGCACGGGTTAACTTGTTAGTTATATGTCTGTAAGTAATGCTTAATAATAGCTGATTACATCACGGGCATTGGGTCAGGGTCAGAATTTAGTAGGTCAGTGTATAACTCCGCCCAGCAGGTGGCGCTGCAGCTTGGTTTTTTTTTCACACACACACACACACAGACTAACACACGCCACTAGGCTTTTATATTATAGATGCTATAACTAACTAATGAGAAATAACCTAACTGAGCCAAACACATTCATATAATGTCTTGAGTTTTATAGCCCAGTTTAAAGATGCAAAGATTCTATTTTTAATGCATGGTTTGTTTATTACCATTTTAATGGATTACATAAACATTCAGAGTCATAAAGTAGCGGTAACCACTAATTGACTCAGTCTCCATAGGACACAAACATCTGTGTGCACCAACTCTTGTCTCTGACTTGGGGAAGGGTTGTCTGGTTTGTTTACTTTAGATACAACTCTCACAAATTGGTTTATCAGGATTTGTTAGAAGTTTTTCCCCATTATTATATCCTAAACACTTGTGCCACAGTTCCATAGTCTGACTTGTGTGAGAAGTAGCCATTGTATAACTCTCTTCAGTGTCTAAGACATATAGTTGCTGGCAACGGGTAGCTGTCACAGTCTACCTTTTATTTTGCACAGTACACTTGCCTTCTGCAAATTCTACTTTGTAACTTTTGTTGTCTAGAACGCTTATGGCAATCAAATTTGTTCCTAAATCTGGTACGCAGAAAACTTCTTCAATTTTTATAATTGCAGTTTTACCTTCTATTCTCAGGCGGACTGTAATTGTCCCGACTTCCGTTGCTGTCAGGATCTTGTCTCCGATCCCTCTGGCTATGGTGGAATCACACTCACTTAGTGTACTAAACCAGTGATTGTTACAACTGAAGTGTCTGATGGTTCCAGAGTCCATGTACCAACAGTCCTCTCTGTGAGTATCCACCACATTCAGGGGCAGATTGGCCATTTAACCTACCAGGACATATCCTGGTAGGCCAGTTGGCCTCAGGAGGCCGACTAATGTCATTTATTTGGTTGGGACGGATTTACATATGGAGGCTCTGGGACAGTCACTGGCCTCCTGGAATATTCCGGGGCTGGATAAAGGTTGGGGGGCTGGCATGTATCAGCCCCCCCCCCCCCGCCCCCCCTCTGTGAGGGGGCCCTCCGGACCAGGTGACAGTGAGCCAGGGGATAGTTGGTGGCTGGCTCCTCCTCTGGGATCACCCACCTTTCTTGTAGTGGCCATGGATCCCTGTGTGTGGCTGCCTCCTCCTATCAGTGCTATAGACATAAGACACATGGGACGCTACTTGTCACATGGTGCACGTCCCATGTGACTCCTGTCTATAGCACGGAAAGGAGAAGGCAGCCACACATGCAGAGCGGCAAGAAAGGTTGTCTGTGTCTCTCATACATGTAACAAGGTAAGTGTGAGGGGAGGTATGTTAATATAGTGTGTGAGTGTGAATAGGGGGGGGCTTTAAATATATATAGTGTGTGCGGAGGTGTTCTTAATGTATGAGGGATGGAAGGGAGGGGGGTTCTTAATATACTGTGTGTGTGTGTATGTTTGGCCATGTTCATATAGTGTGTGTGTGTGTGTGTGTGTGTTTGGCCATGTTCATATAGTGTGTATGTGTCCGCAGTATTTTAATATAGTGTGCGTGTGTGTGTTTAGACATGTTCATATAGTGTGTGTGTGTGTGTGTTTGGACCTGTTCATATAGTGTGTGTGTGTGTCTGCAGTATTTTAATATAGTGTTCGTGTGTGAGCGCAGTATTTTAATATAGTGTGCGTGCATGCAGTATTTTAATATAGAGTGCGTGTGTGTATGTGCGCAGTATTTTAAAATAATATATGAGGGAAGGGTGGATCTTAATATAGTGTAGGAGGTAGGCTATTTAATGGTGGAGTATAGGTGGGGCCTAATTATTTAAGATGAGGTGAAGGAACCTTCAATTTAATGCTGGGGTGGTTTAGGGCTATCAATTGAATATGGGGCTGATTTTGGGGAGGAGGGCTATTTATTAAATGTGAACATGAATTATTTATTGCCGGTGATGGTTGTGGAAAATGGCTATATTTATTAAACTTTAATGCTATTTAATTTATTGCTGGGACTGTTTGGAGGAAGGGAAATATGTTTTTAGTAAATGGGTATACTGTTAATTTAATGTTGGAGCTGGTTGGAGGGAAATAGGTCTACTTATTAAATGTGAATATTATTATTGTGGGGACTGGAGGGAGGCCTAATTATGAAACGTGAGTGTTATTGTTTTAACACCGGGGCTGGTTGAAGTTTTTTAAATCTATGTACACAATTTAAACTTCATGTACCCATTTTTTTTTCAAAATAGGGCATCCAATATTCCAGGATCAAGAGAAGAAAGAACTGAGCTAAAAAAAACAGCTGCTACAAGTGGTGAAAGTGACCAAGACAGGTAGGAGAGAGCAGGACAGTCTGCCAACTGTCCTGAATCTGGTGGGGCAGTCTTGAATTTGGGTGACTGTCTCACTTAGTCAGGATTTGGTCCAACTGCAAGGACAGTTGGGAGGTATGTCCCACTTTACAACGTACTGCTAGTGAAGGCAGAGCTGTGTGCCTTTAACAGTAGTGCACACAGTATTGCCTGTGTATTTGTCTAAAATGATAACCATGTTACATAATAGGGGCCCTGCTGTGTTAAATACCCTGGGCCCCCTGAGCCTTAATCCACCTCTGTTAGGGGAAGGGAACTGATAGCTCCTCCCAGTTTCCGGCCAGGACACAGACTACAGAGCAAGCCGAGGAGCTCTAAGTATCACAATATTTGGTAATCTCGTGAGACAAAGAGCTTCCCTGCTCACTCTACAGGAAGTTCCCACCCTTATGGATGTCAGCAGCACCAAAAGCATAGATTAGTACAGTGGGCCGGGAGTGTCCTAATGTGGCTGGGAGGGCGTGATAAATGTAATGTTGGAACTGAGGTGGGCCTGTGTACTTTAAATGCCAGGGCTGATAGTCCCAGTCCGGCCCTGGTGTGAGAGGAGGGAGGGAGATGTATATATAGCTTGTGAGTGTGACGAGGGCTTTCAAAGTATGTGTGTATATATATATATATATATATATATATATATATATATATATATATATATGTAATGGTTCGGTGTTTTGGGGACTATTCTTGGTTTTGCCGTGGCGCAGCCTGTGGATAGAGAAGAGGAGGGGGGGGGAGAGAGAGAAGGGTGTTTTTACCGGGCGATGTTGTGGCTGTGGATTTAAACTGGGATGTTCTTTCCTTTGCTGTAGTCGCCTGTGCAGGACTTCCGGTTTTGGTGGAGCGCAGACTGCGTTCCACCAAAACCGGAAGTCCAGCCACAACATCGCCCGGTAAAAACGCCAAGAAGACCCGCTGACCACAGCGCCCAAACCACAGGTCAACAAGATCAGCTGTAAGATACCAAATGCTCTTATAAGAGCTCCTCAGCAAAAGCCAAACACCGCTCTTTGAACTCATCATCCCCACTCACCACCACACATAGTATATTAACGCCTTATCCCAATCCCCACACAGCAACAGAATATATCATCAGAGGCCATCACACCACATACTGCCTCTTTAATTCAGCTCTAGCCATATAAGAGCTCTTTAAATACCCCTCATCCATATATAACCACACCCCTCACAGGAGGTACCTTACCCCCACAATATACAGTGCCAATAGGGCCGACAACAGGGCTAATTAACTCACACCAGCAGAAGAGCTATAAACTAATAGAAGCCCTATAAGTATATTGTAAGGTACTAGCCAATCTGTGTTCTCCACACTACATCCCCATCACCCCCACACATCCTCCCTCTCCCTCTCCCCCCCCTCTCTCTCTCTCTCTTCTTCTCCCTTCTCTCTCTCCCCCCCCCCCCTCCTCTTCTCTATCCACAGGCTGCGCCACGGCAAAACCAAGAACAGAAACAAAGAGATCGGCAAACGGAACACCCGAGGAATCCGTAACGGCAGCACCAATCCCTATCAAACCCCTGACAAGCGCAGACGTCCAAGGTAAGCTCACGAACGAGAGCCCCCCCCACCCGACATTTTGGGGACTATTAACTGAATATGGTGCTGAGTTTGGGGAGGAGGGCTATTTATTAAATGTTTATGCTACTAATTTAATGTCAGCGGTGGTTGAAGAGAAAAAGATCTATTTATCAAAGGTGAATATTATTATTTTAATGTTGGGGTTGGAAGAAGGTCTAATTATTAAATGTGGGTGTTATTGGTTCAACACGAGGCTGGTTGGAGTTTTCTTAATTTCATCTATCCATTTTTTTCCTCAAATAGGGCTCCCAACATTCCAGGATCCAGACAAGCAGCAACTGATCTAAAGACACCAGCAGCCACAGGTAGTGAAAGAGACAAACAGGACATACATGTACAGGTATACACACTGGGCACACATACTCTGGTACAGACACTGGGCACACATACACTGGACACTCATACATTGAGTACAGACATTGGACACACATACACTGGGCATGCGAATACTGGTACAAACACTGGGCACACATATACTGGTACAGACATTGGACACGCATATACAGACACTGGGCATGCACATACAGGTACAGAAACACACACTGGGCACACATATAAACAGGAACAGACACACTGGGCAGACACAAATATACATAGGAACAGACACACTGGGCACACACACATACACAGGAACAGACACAATGGGCACACACATATACAGGGACAGACACAGTGGGTACACACATACAGGGACAGACACAGTGGGCAGACACAAATATACATAGGAACAGACACACTGGGCACACACACATACAGGGACAGACACAGTGGGTACACACATACAGGGACAGACACAGTGGGCACACACATATACACGGACAAACACAGTGGGCACAGACACATACAAGGAGTAACACACTGGGCACACATGCATACAGGAACAGACACACTGGGCACACACAAAAAGTAAAAGACACACTGGACACATAAATATATAGTAGTAGACACATTGGCACACACACATACAAAAACAGACAAACTGGGTACGCATATGCTGGTACAGGCACTGGGAAAACACATACAGGTACAGACACAGTGGGCACACATATAAACATGTACAGACACACTGTTCACACATATACACAGAAACAGACACACTGGGCACACACACATACACAGGAGCAGACACACTGGGCACACATACGTACAGGAACAGACACAGTGGGAACACACACATACAGGGACAGACAATCTGGGCACATACAGAGACTGACACAATGGGCACACACACATACAGGGACAGACACAGTGGGCACACACACATACAGAGACTGACACAGTGGGCACACACACAAACTGGGCCTTGCCTACCATTTATTTGGCTCCGCCTACATGAGGCCACTTTAAGTTCACTTTTTTCCAGGGCCACTTTAAGGTCCCAATTCCCCCCTGGTCACGTTCAAAGCTGACTTTAGTCAGTCTGCATTGGAACCATGACAATTGGGAATGACATACCTCATACAGAGAGACGCCATGGTGAAAAAACAGTTTCTTTTCTCTTCCACTGAGATCTGTACAAAACATTAAATAATGAGACACAAATGTTCAATTTATGCATTATAAAACATGATAACTATTAATTTTAGTCTGCCATTTTGTACACCTGGGGACTGCCTATGAGGTGCAAAGAGCAGGGACATGCTAACCCACAGCAGTCAATCAGATATCAGCTACATGATTACATTAAACTGCTAAAAGCTGATATTCGATTGGTTGCTATGGATTACTGCACATTGTTACTCCATGTATCATGTGATAAAATATATAAATTACATACAATCCATTCAGTTTTTAACTCTGTTTGAATCAAATCAATATAATTGTGACTTTCACTAATCCATGCAGATATAAATAATCTTTTTTGGGTGGGGGTGTTAAACATAGTTGCCAACCTTTCAGGTGGACGTGAGTGGGCGGGGCTCAGAGAATGGCGTCATTTTGTCCCCGCACCCCGTGACATAATGATACAAAAACGTAATTTTGTCGGGTTGGGTACTAAATGCGGACGCTGTAAATGTAGAGGAAAGAAACGCTGATGCGAGAATACTAACGTGGACATTACTGTGACAGATAGATTTCAGACGCAATGAAAACACAGACGCGAGATATGCCTATACATACTATGCCGACATGCATACAATTCCTACATAAACAAAATCTTGACACAACAAATGCCTAAAATCAATATTATCAACACTACAGAAATCCAGAAACAAAAAGTACCAAGATGTCGACACAACAAACATATTATCGACAATATAGAAATACTGATACACAAAATGACTACTTAGATATGTTCCCTAAAAAGTTAAAATATCGAAATGCAAAATTTAGATTCTAAAAAAACCTAAAACAGAAATCCCGACATGATTAATATGCATACACGTAAAAAACTAATGTATTCACCATAAAACCAGGTCAATGAAACTGGCTATATTAAAATAAAAAACTTTAATTGTTATGCAATTCCAAATGTTCCCGATATGTTCATTCTATATTTGCTATATTCCACATTACATGCTATTTAACAGATAAAATGTGTTTTCGTTGCTCATTTACATTATATGCCATTCACATCTTATACTGTATTCCCAACCATGAGTAATCTTTCTGAGGTTTACCCCTTTAAACATCAATGTAAACATTAACTATTGAAGAGGTTTTACACATCCATGATTGGTATTAAAGGAATCTTTTTGATGACATACGTCACTCATTTTCACTTATGTTTGAGTTTTTACATAATTTGCTAGTGAAGTTTCTCAACCATTTAAGTAAAGGGTTTTTGGGTTATTGTAAAAAAAAAAATGTTTGATACTATTTAATTTTGAAACATCTGGCTTGTTTCCACCTCTTACATTTCACTTTAATGATGTGCAATTTGGACATCTGCAGAAATATCCACATCAATGAAGAAAAATATAGTGAGCAACACACCACTGTTGGTTCATTGTACTATTAGCTGTGTTTTCTTGTGAACTGAGTGCCAGATTTATACCAACAGTATAGAAGGAATGTTCACATAAGATGGTGAAGGATGTAAGCTTGGAACAACACAGAAAGTGCTCCAAACACAGGGAATGGGCTGTAAAGGAGGGCATCTTTGGATTTGATAAGCGGATGTTGATTGCCAAAGCAGTCTTAGTGGCGCATCTGTATGTGCCTGTGTATTTTTGAAAATGCTTTTTATGAAATAAGGGAGGAAATCTCAGTGGTCAGAATAATATCTATGTACGACAAGCCTTAAGTCGAAGATTAACAATTATATGTTATATCCGAGGGAAGCAGCAAACAGCAAAAATTATTGATTTTGCTGCAAATTTTATACACACTATATTATGTAGTATTGATTTCCTAAATACATTTGAAAAAGGTGTGCAGACATGCTTGAGTTATTCATGTGATTTGTGTGATTTTTTTTATTCGTTAAACTTACTGCATATTTGCCAACTCTCCCGGAATGTCCGGGAGACTCCCGAAATTCGGGTCGGTCTCACGGACTCCCGCTACTGGCTTCCAAAAATGACGCGATTCAAAGTGAATCGTGTCATTTTGGCCCCGCCCCACGCAACAAAACGGCATTTCCGTTGCGGGGCTGGGGCAAAAATGGGCATTTGTCCATGCCCCACCCCCTTCTGCCCTCCAGTCACGCCCCTCTCCCGGAAATAACTTTGCGAAAGTAGGCAAGTATGATTTACTGTAAAATAAAAAAAATAACCACACTGAGCTTGGTTGGTTGGTTGGAGAAATTGCATGTAGACTTTTGTATAGATAATGGTTCAATAGGCTGGTGTATCTGGCTGTCATTATGGATGCTGTGTGTAATTTCTGCTGCTCTGGGTCAATAATGTAGTATATTAAACACTTATACCACCAATAATACAGAATATAACAGATATCTGAATAAGTGCAGTTGTTGGGTTTGCAGTTTGTCACAGACACCAAAAAATAAAAACCCTAAATATTGACATTGATATTAACAAAATAACACATAGTGTTGATGTAAAAAAAAAAATGAATAAAAATTACCAATAATAAAAGAAAATGTCTACAAATTGTTCACAAAGCTTTACAATATTTTCCCCACAGCTTTTGGTTTGTGTTAGAGAGTCTGCAATCAGACTGGGTCCTTTTTTACATATATGGTAGAGCTGCGCCAGGTTTCATCTGTTATCGATGGAGATCAGAAGCCTGATATTTCATATCACAACAGCACTGATACCACTTAATCCAAAATTTATATTACTCCCTCTCCTTAACACAAACATCAAAATAAACTCATTAAATATGTTGTGACCACGGCTATCTGCTTGAAAAGCCCCTTGACTGCCAACTTTATAAATGGTCATGAAACATGTGTGGCTGATCTGTCAGATGTAAATCATACTTGCCAACTCTCCCGCATTGTCCGGGAGACTCCCGCATTTTGCGAGAGTCTCCCGGACGAGTGTGGCAATCTCCCTGATAGGAAGGGGGAAAAATTTAGTTTAAACGCCGCGATTCACCCGGAATCGCGGCGTTTAGCCCCGCCCCCACTGTAAAATGACGCGATTTGCGTCATTCCGTCATGGGGGCGGGGCCAAAATGACGCGATTTCGCAGCCCCGCCCCCTGCACGCCCACGTCCCAGCCGGCATCTCCCGGAAGAAAAAAAAAAAATGTTGGCAAGTATGATGTAAATCATGATCAGAATTCTGGAATATTCTTCAGTCTCGTTCCTGGATCTTTCGCTCGTCTCACTACAAATATTTACCAATTTATTTAAATCACAATGTTAAATGTCCTAATTTTTTACAGTGTACAACACATCTGCTTTGGTTGGGCCTTACTTCTCTGTATATGTATACAACCCCCATAGGGCAGCACAGTGGCCTAGTGGTTAGCACTTCTGCCTCCCAGCACTGGGGTCATCAGTTCAATTCCCGACCATGGCCTTATCTGTGTGGAATTTGTATGTTCTCCCCATGTTTGCGTGGGTTTCCTCCAGGTCCTCCAGTTTCCTCCCACACTCCAAAAACATACTAGTAGGTTAATTGGCTGCTATCAAAATTAACCCCCTCTTTGTCTGTCTCCCTGTCTGTGTCTGTGTGTCTATATTAGGGAATTTAGACTGTAAGCTCCAATGGGGCAGGGACTGTTGTGAATGAGTTCTCTGTACAGCGCTGCGTAATTAGAGGCGCTATATAAATAAATGATGATGATGAATGTCAACATTTAAGAAAAAAATAGATGCAATATATATAAAATGTTTAGATAACGGGGGAGCGAAGCTTAGAGACATTACAGAAGCTTACAGCAAGGGGAAACATGGCTACTCAGATTCATTATTAGACACCACTGTCTTGTATGCAGTTTCCACCAGTTTCTTAATATTATCACTTGTGAGTATGTACAAAACTTATTTCCATCTCTTTGCATGTGTTTTTTTTTTTTAAGTTTTGTTTTTAGTTTAATTTTCATTAGTTGTTTAAGAAACCCTTCAAATTGTTTTTATTTATAGCTGTTTTCTTATTTTCTGTGCTTAAACTGTTTTGTTGTTATCTTTCTCCCAGTTTCCTCCCTCATTCCTCTCTTTTTCTTATCATTTTTTATTCACTGTTCTCCTCATTTACTTTGCTCTTCCCCAGTGTGTCAGTCATTTTCCCTCACTCATCTCCTGACTGACCACCTCACATCTCAACAGAGTTCACCTTTGTCTCCTCCCCTTTTACTTGCCCTCCAATCCCATTTCTTTTATTTTTTGTTTCCGGGCACTAGTATTCTGCCTGACAACACAGTCCCATTGGCCAACTGAGGCGTAATTTTACTCTATACTCACCTTGTTTGCCCTGCCAATATTTCACACCATACTTGCTTACTATTTTAACCTCCCCTCTGGGAGATTCAGAAGGGAAGGTCCAAGTAGAAAGCAAGATATGTGTCATCGCATCAACACCCCTCGCTACGCAATGCCGCAATTTGCATCTGCATGGGGGCGTAGCAATTATGACGCAATTCATTGCAAATTGCATCATCAAGGCGTGAGGGTGGCCTGCACTCCCAGGGGAGACCTACACAGAATTCGTGACTCCCATGGACATTCTGGGAAAGTAAGCAAGCATTTTTGACACACCCCTTTTATTTACAGAATACCATTTAGTTCATGCTTGCCAACTCTCCCGGAATGTCCGGGAGACTCCCGAAATTCTGGCAAATCTTCCGCATCCTGCTACTGTCTTCCCAAAATGGTAATTGCGTCATTTTGCCCCCCCCCCCCCACGACAAAATGGCATTTTCGTTGTGGGGACAGGGCCAAAATGATGCGATTGGCCGTGCCCCGCCTCCTCTCGTCCTCTAGTCACGCCCATCTCCCGGAAAGAACTTTGCAAAAGTAAGTAAGTATGATTTAGTTTATTGACAGAATGAACAGACCTGGAGACCATCACAGAGAACAATGCTCTACTGCACAGAATAAATGTGCAGTTTCTAAAGGAAAGGCAAATATAAAAGCCAGTATCACTCCTTACATAGATATACTGCCTGCATTTGGGAACCAGTGCAAGAACATTTGTTGTATAATAAACGCTTATGCGACTACGTTACTTTGGTATGCCTGGGGGGTAAATGTATCAAGCTGCAAGATTCCAGCTGGTTTGAAAAGTGGAGGTGTTGCCTATAGCAACCAATCAGAATCTAGCTATCATTTTGCAACATCTCCACTTTTTAAACCCACCGGAAACTCGCAGCTTGATAAATTTACCCCCTGGAGTGGATTACCTGCTTCCTGTACTATGCCATAGGATTTACATAGGTTTCATGCTTGTGTCATTCAGTGATCGTTCATCCCTTGTGGATTGTACTGGTTGAACTGTGTGGTGTTAGCATAAGTCTGTTACATAATGCAACCAGCAACTGAGTCTGAAATAGCTGATATCAGAATAACTTTCATCCTTTGTAACCCAAATTTAAAAAGAATGACAAAGATCTTATGACACAGTGGTAGTGGTTAGCATTGCTGCTTCGCAGTGCTCACGCCCTTTGTGCAATTATATTCAGGATGCTATCTGCATGAACTTTGTATGTTCTTCCTGTGACCGTGTGAATTTTCTGTGCGCTCCACTTTCCTCCCATGTTCCAAAAACATAGTAGCGAGATTAATTAGTTTCTGATTAAACTGGCCCTAGTGTGTGTCCTGTTATATAGAAAATTAGATTATATGTTCCAACTGAGGAAAGGACTGCTGTGAATGCATAATCATGATTGGATGTCACAGTTTTGAGTAATTTATTTGTGCTATATAAAAAAGATAATAATTTAATGAAAATAATGGGCGCAGGTTTCAGCCTGTGCTAAATATAACCCTTGCACCCTAGTAGCTGTATTGTGAGTTGTAGGGTTATTTGTTTACTGTATTGTACTGTTATACTATGTACTGTCTTGTTGTTTGCCCTCTGTATGGTGCTGCGGACCTCATGTGGTACCCTGTAAATAAAAGTTATATTAATAATAATAATAATAATAGTAATAATAATATGGGCCAACTTACATGTATATTTCTGAATGTTACCTGATGCCTATTCATATAAATTCATTTTCAGGTTCCTCTAATACAATGTCCTCCTCCACCTCAATCCGTACCCAATTCATGAGGGCGAGATATAATGGAAGATAATGTTGCACACAACCTCCGGCGCATACATAAGGGCTTGGAGAAGTCTAGATCAGACTTGGCCAATCTGTGGCTCTCCAGCTGTTGTGACACTACAAGCCCCAGCATGCTTTGCAAGTAGATAGCCAGCCGATGGCTGGCAGGGCATGCTGGTACATGTAGTTTCACAACAGCTGGCAAGCCACTGGTTGGCCAGGCCTGGTCTAGATTCTCACTCAAAGTCTGACCTGGTGGATGTATGGTCAGCACAGGGCTGGATTCCCTAAGGGAATATAAAAAATGGAGGCCCTCACTCCCAGCTTCAATGAGCCCCGTGCTGTGGGCTAGGGTCATTCCCACATCCATGGGCTGGGGGTTAATGTGTAAAATATAGATGTCATTAAACATTTTGTCCATGGTGTTCTACAGGTCCCAACATGCTCGGGCGCAATTACCTTCTCAATATTTTATCAACAGTACTTTCAGATACTGGATAAGAAGATATGTTCTTGAGATCACCATGGATGCATGTGCGGACTTCCTTCCTACACCCCCTCCTCATGCTTCCTTCCACTCTGTCATCTTTTATTACGCCCTTTCCCACCAACATCCCCCATACCCTTCTTAATGAGCATTAAAGCAGCAATCCCATGAAAAAAATCGGTGGTACCATTATTCCTTGCTTTGTTAATTATGATTTATAATTCTGCATTATCATAAGCTACCATGGCAACCACAGTGACATGGCCCACGATGTAATGAGCAAACGGGATTTTGAACGCCCCTCTGAGCTCTGTGAACTCCAAAATCCTCCCTCCTCTGCTTTCACATGACACGCTGAGAGCTGCGTCTGTTACTGGCAGCTATATTTTGTTACACTTCAGAGAGATTTTAAAAAGGAGATAATGAATTGTAGGACAGTAAGCAAAACGATTTTCAGATCCATTATTGAAAGGTAACTATTGAAAGAAAAAAAGAAAAATAAATAAATCTTTTATGTGGATTTGCTGCTTTAAATCATAGTCAACTATGATATTGCCTTTCTCCTCTCCGGTTTTCTCTTTGTAATCCTTTTTTTTTTTACCTTGTTTTTAAATCCTGAGGAAAAAACCGATGACTATAAACTAATATCTGCTTATGTTTATGCATTGATATAACTATCATTGAAATAATGTATAAACAAAAAACAAATTATTATATGAAAACATATAGTCATTAAAACCTACTGGGATTATAGTACCCATATTGAAAATCCAAATGGTCTTTTATTTATGAAGCAGAATTAAATAATTACCTCCTATGTGTCCCAACTAAACTGCTTTGATTCCCTAGTACAGGCCCTGAATAAACGTATAATTTGTCCCCAATGGCCAGAGGTCACTTGTTTAGACCTTGGAATCCAGGGTTGTTAACTGTTTTTCAGATGTTTTGATGGAACTTTTTCACCAGGATGGGGTGGAGGATAGAGTAATGGTGATATTGGGTGTTTTCCTATGCCCTTGTGTTGATGACATAGCATCTTCGTTCCTCCCTATCATTTTCATGGATTTTATGTGTATTTGTTTAATAATAACCTCCACTTGTAATCTTACATATGTTCAGGTGTAGTCAATAACACTATAAATGTAAGTTTTGTACATGAAAAAACAAGAAATCATGTTAGCAAACGGGGTAATCAACTTTATTATTTGTAAAATATATTTTGTTAGAAAGAATCTTTTTTTAATCAGAAATGGCAAACCTGCTTTAACAAGGCAAATAACTAAAGTGGTAAGGAGAATGAAAACAGCTCACAGCAAATCTTATCTAACAGTTTAAGCTCATTTCTACTGAAAACAGAAATAAATCAGCATAACATTCTGATTAGTTATAAGTTTTAAAAATACATTACACCCAGTGGAGGCGGACATTTTGTTGGCTGGAGAAATATTCATGAGAATGCAGCTTATTAATTCCCTATGAACCAGCAATGCAGCATTGTTTTCAATGATACAACCTTCCTGGGAAAGCAGCCTATACATTTACTAGGAATCTGGGACATCTCTGAAGCCGTATTCCTGAATGGTGTCACCGACTCCTTGTGATAGGCTACTTTCTCATGAATATTGGCTCAGCATACAAAATGGCTGCCTCTATTGTGTGTAGGTGATTGGTGCACTTGACAATAAACATGGGAAATATCAATACGTACAAGATTAGGAAAGAACATATTATGTAAATGATTTATAAGATTTGGGGTTGCAATCAAAATGATACATCCCTGAATATTTCTAAATTAAATTCTATTGTATTTCTTTAGTAACAATGAAGGATTTTCTGGGTCACTAGGTGCTTGGCTCCTTGCTTGGTGTCTCACTTCTCTCTGACACAATCCTAACACTCTGGTTCTCTGCCGAACTTTGACCTAGAACACAAACACTTTCTCATTAGAGGGGAAAAGTTGCTTATTAAACGTTAATGTTATGTGGTATAACACTCGTTATTTTCACTGTTGGTCAATACATTTCAAAATGTCTGTCAGTACTGCCTAGCAGCCTGTAGGGGGCCATATTCTGTATATGGACTATTACAAGCCACGAACTACTCCAAAAGTAGAATACACTTGTTGGTAATGTCACATGGCAGTCATTTCAGTCAATAATTTCCACAATGTGGGGGGTATTCAATTGTTGGCGAGATTTTAACGCGGCTGCCTCTCGCACACCCTATACTTTCAATAGACCGTCTACTGGAGCGCGAGAGGACCGTTTCATGAAAAAAAAAGTAGCATTAAAAATGGAATTGAATTGCGGGTAAAGTTAATCCGCTCGAAAATGATAAAAAACAGCGTTTAAATGACTTCACACATTCAAAAAAAACAAACTCGCTGACAATTGAATACCCCCCTGTGTTTTGAGCACATGACATACAGTACACTTGAATTTACTTCACTTCACATTCTGACCAAAAAACCCTATCTTGCACTGAGGAGTCCAAACTAGGACAAAACAGCATCTCTGTAGCTGGATATTCTAGCACAAGCCTATGCCATGCTCTTAAGACCAAGGAAAGCGCTGACTGAAGGACTGGAAAGTAAATGGTATTACCCAGAGATCCACTTCTCTTTTGGAGTATATTATGTGCACACTGTCCCTAGAGTGTGCAGCTTAAAAAATTACAATTGGGAAAATGTCCATGTGTGGTGTATTTTTAAATATAGGTGTTATAAGCAATGTGACAAAAGTAAAATGTTGCGTTAATACTTATTAACCATTCGTGAACATACAATATTCAGACCATGAATATTTTTTATATACTGGACTAAGAAAGCATACTGTTTCTCCTATACACAGCTGTATTGAGTTAATATATTTATTACACAATTTATTACATAATGATCCCATCGACAATGACCTTTACCCAACATTGCGGTCAGAACTAGCCGACATCATCCCGTGTGTGTGAAATGAGCAGAAGGCTCAGCCCAAAAGTCAAATGGTTGGATCTTGTTCAATTTGGCCACTCAGGTATAACTAAATTTACAATTATTTGGGTCGAGTGTCAGAATAGGTCCGTGTGTGTGTGTGTGTGTTTTTTGGTTATTTTTTACAACAACCAGATTTTAACTTACTAATTTATCTTGCCCCATTCATTCAATTAGGCAGACTCTGATTACCTGATATCACACTTATTAAAGTTATATCTGCCTTTTTTAATGTGACTGGTAGTCATATTGCTGTAGGGTGAATAAGAGTTTGATAGCTTGTTACACTGTGAACACCATTTTAACTGTTGAAGTGTTGTTTCTTAAGTCTGTGCTTTGTATCAAATAAAACTATACACCTTTTAATATATAAAATATATAGGGCCCAACTTCATAATTTGACAAAAAAAATTGTTCTAACTTAAACTATATAATTCTAAATGAATGAGCCTAGTAGAAAATATGTTATAATATCAAATATGTGTTTTATAATAACATAGGTGCGATGCTTTTCTAACCTGTCACACAGTGCGGTTTCACAGAATCATATATGGCTCAATGAGTAGCACCCCTAGAACACTCAGAGTAACCTATGCACTGACTGTTCTACTTGTTCTCTAGTGAGAAGAGTTAGAAAGTCTGCATATCACATGGTGTAGTTGATGTAATTGTGGCTGCTTCCTTCCTCTACTCTCTCCACTTACCGGACAGTTTTCTTATGGGCTCTGCCATCACACTGATGTTCATAGGCACAGTAGGGGGCATGTAATGTATTCCGGACAGATAACCAGGTGGCATGAATGAAGGTATTGGAGGGTAATAACCCTGACGAAAATCTCCTCCTCCATCTTGAAGCTACAAAAATGGGACAAAGCAAACACAATTACAATATAGCCTTTATAACAGTGGTAGGTAACATAATATGTTAGATTACAAGGGGCTTTAACTCTGTGAATAACTATCAGATCACAATATGAGATGAAAGCAGGGTGGTCCTACTGCCTGTATAGACACACACAGGGGAGCCCGTAAAGCTTTTTTTTATTCCAATCAGTGTTGGCTAATTAGAATCGTCTGGTGCTTTGTGTCACACAGCAGATGAAGCTGATTCCCAATTAGAAGCTGTAGGCATGCAGACTACATCACGCCCATTTTGACTGACTTGGAAAGCTGTCATACTCAATAGAAGGCTCTTGGCACTGTGATTGGTAGTAAGCATCTGTGATTCACTGATCAGAATGATGGAAACGCTCAGAAATCTGATTTTCAACTTGCCGCACCTATCTACCAATCAGGGTGACAGGAACCGTCTAGTTCGCATGACAGTTTTGTGGCTCAGCTGATGTATAGCGTTGCAAATAGACAACATGTAACTGCAGGAGTGGTAAGTAAACTATTGGGCTCCGCCTTGTGTCACCACTAGAGATTTGGGATCTACATAAATAAAGTCACCAGAGATCTGGCATCTGAATTGTACTGATACCAGAGATCTGCGGCTGAATCAGGGATGGGTGCAATTTTTCGACCGACCTACCTGCGGCCACACACATATCCACATGCATCACTGTAGCAATAGTGATATTATGCTAACTGAAGTGCCAGAAAGCAAAAAAATCACTATTCTAAATAATAAATGAATGCAGAAGTAGACTGTCCACTGCCCGGGCATGACCATGGCCAACCACAGTGTGGAAACACCACTGGGATACAGTATTTACATTGACCAATACGTATATGCCAGGTTCCAGGCAAGGAACTATAACTGGAGACAGTCACTAACAGCCTTGTTCCTGCATTAGTGAGAGAGTGGTGCCCAAACTGAGATCATCTTCCCACGTTAGGCAGTTGGGAAGTGGTTAATTAGATTGCAGCTCTTAAGTCACTTTTTAAAATGTAAATATTAATGTGCTACTTCAACTAAGTTAATTAAGTTAGTTAATTCTCTGTGTATTGACAATAGCCATAAATACTATGGGCCTGATTTATGTCCGGACATAAGTCCATTTGCGTGCCGCATCTTGCATGAATTCGCTCTGCGCATGCTCCCAAACGAAATTCCCGCCAATGAACGCAATTGAAATTAACTCATTTCCAAACGCAAGTGACATGACTGCCTACAACTTAAAGGGAACAACAGGGGTGGGAATGTACAGTACAGGTGAGCCAAGGACGTTACCGACGCACATTCAAGTCCTGGATTTCTCTTAAGTACGCTTGTATTGGCCGCATCAGTTGCACCAGATACAGAGCAGGTCTAAATGTCGGCTGATAGTGATGACTGTCACAGCATTGTCTTTGTATTAAAAACTACATGTATGCATGCCTCTATCTATCACAGAACATGTATATGTAATGTATGTATTTAATGTGAAAAATGTTTTGTTTATTTTATTTTAAATACACATTTTTATTAATGATTACATTATTAGAGTTGCTCATTTATTTAAAAAAAATGTTTTTTTTCATGCGTTCTGATGTCACCTTCTATTGCACAATATACATGTGCCTGTCCTACGCTCTGTTGTGTCTGTTAAAGTTTGGCAAGTAATGTTTAGGCAGAGTGTACTTACACCCAGATTCAAATCAAAACGCATCTTGAGATCCGCTCAACTTGTATTACGGGCCGAATTACGCTCAAGTTTCGTGCTCTTTTTTAAGCCGCAAATTGTGTTCGGGCATCAATCAAGTCCTAAATGTTGTCCAGTAAAATTGCATACAGTGATTTTGCATCCTATCTATGTATTATTTTACATTGTGTCTCAATTACGGTCATTTACAAAAAGCAGTACAAAAAAACAAACAAAGTACGCATCTAATTGTGCACTTGGGAATCTACCTGTAATGTAACGGTACCTCAATTCCTACCTATAGCATACATATACTTGCCTAATACAAGACACTAATCCAGGTAATTCATTATTTTTCACATCCGTTTTGTGAGCTTTCACCCTGCCTGTTGCTGAGCAAATGCGAAATGAATTCTGTTAAGTAATAACTGACACTATACATGTTAGGAACCCCTCCAGCCGGCACAACACAACCCGGAATCTACTCTGCCAATCAGGTGTTCACTGGAGCCCCTGGTGGTGGGGACAGACTGGGCCGCAGACTGACAGAGGGTCGTGAAGTGTGTACCGGCTGGGGAGAACTCGGGCAAGCGGAGTGAGGTCCACACAGAGGTCAAGGGCAGGCAGCAGACAACAGTATCGGTAAACAAGCTGAGGTCAGGGGTCACAGGCAGATAGCAGAAACGGTAAACAGGCCAGAGATCAGGGTCACAGGAAACACAAGCAAAGTCCAATTCAAAGCCAAGGGTCATACACGGGAAATCAGTAGCAGTATCAGGAACAAGCAGGTCAGCAGACTGGAGCACAGAAGCTATAACCGGCAGTGAGGCTGCAGACCTCACTGCCTTAAATACATGGTTAGACCAATCAGAGCCTAGCTCTGTAACCACACACAGGGCCCTATTAAGTAATTAGATCAACCGCTAAATAGCCTCCAGGCTATTAGATAACCTTGCGCATGCGCCCGGCTGTCCCGTTGCCGGGACGCAGCGCTACACTGTGAGGTGTCCGGCCGCTGTCTTGACAACGGTCGGCGTTGAGAGGGAAGTGACGTCCCGGTCGTCATGGTGACGGCCGGGACGCTGGGGCAGACAGGAAGCGAGCCGCGGCGGCTGTGAGTACCGCTGCGGCTCGTGACAATACAGCAGTGCCGTAACTAGACATTTTAGTGCCCTGGGCGAGACAGGGCACCGGCACCCCCCATCTTAGTGGGAGTGGCAATTGACAAGTGGGCGTGACCAACCTAATGTGGGGGTGTGGCTAGCACTTTATTGAAAGAATTCTGTTGCACATATTTGCAAATGCATGATTATATATATATATATATATATATATATATATCAGTGGTGGGATTCAAATAAATTAACTGTATTGATGACTGTATGGAAGGGCAAACTGACCTTCATCAACAATCATTTTGTACCTTGTAAGAATGCTTGAAGAAAAATGTTCCTATATATTCCATGTGCAACAGTGAAGATTAACAGAGAGAGAGAGAGAGAGAGGGAGAGAGGGAGAGGGAGAGAGGGAGAGAGAGAGAGGGAGAGAGAGAGAGGGAGAGAGAGAGGGAGAGAGGGAGAGAGAGGGAGGGAGGGAGAGAGGGAGAGAGAGGGAGGGAGAGAGGGAATAGAACAGGTGCCAAATAGAAACCGTGTGTTCATGTTAACTGTGTTAATTACAGGTGTACGGAATTTAAACTATCACACAATTTAAAATGTTTTAAAGTCAAAACTGATCTCTTTGCTTGAAACCAGGAACTGAGACTTGAGTGGATTAGGGATCCTTATTACCAAGCAAAAGACTAGTTGTAAAAGCAGTTAATTAAACATAGCACACAGTGAGGGCACTAACCTGCTGTATGCAACTTTGAAACAAAATTGCTAAGGTGCTGGATTACCGTGGCAGCCGAGGGGTCAGCTCACAAGCAATAATAAAAAACAAAGGACCATACTAATCCACAAATTCAAAAATACCTATTCAAAGGTTGATTGTACAGTTTTATGATAATACAACAATTCCTGGAAACAAAGACTCGTCATCAGCTTTATTGAACGCCACCTGCGCTTTGTTTATATTAACATATTGTTAAGATTAATTGCAATGATTTCTGAATGGCTCTTTTCCTTTGTCACAAAACATTTTTACAGAGCCCTCAACATGATTAGCTCCATAAGTATGAATCATTTATACAGAAATTGAGACTTTTATGTTGCTATCTTTTGCCTGTCTCTCTCTTTACAGAAAGACATTTGCAGCACAGTACTCCACAGATCATACTCTGTTAGATAATAGAGCAATCCTGTATATATGCAGCAATATATAATGTAAATGGGAGGGAGGGGAGGGGAGGAGAGAGAGAGAGAGAGAGAGAGGGAGAGAGAGAGAGAGAGAGAGAGAACATACCTACGCGGTCCACTGCGGAGCTTAAGGGATGAAGATACAGAGGCATGTAGCGGGCGGCTGCTGCGTCCCCTTGGCCTTGCGCCCTGGGCGACGGCACCGCCCGCACATGCCTCGTTACGGCTCTGCTATACAGCCTGTTTCAATAATTGTTCACATCTCTGCAATCTTGCTCACAAACGACTCCTTCATTGTAGCAAACAAGTTTACAAACATCCACGAGTAGGCTTAACAACATCCAGTACTGGTAAACACAACATTGATATGCATACATGTGCACTTCACTTGGTAAATGACATTGCATTTGCTTCTGAGCAACAGCAAACCTCATAACAGCAGTAAGAGTGAGTTTTCTTTCATTTACCACATATACAATTGTTTTATTTGCTGTCCTATACTCACTGGGTGGCACGGCCGGAAGCCTCTTAATGGAATACCAGGGGGAGGAATTGCTGCCCCTCTAAACCCTGGTGGAGGCAAGCCTATGGGGAACGTCGGGTAGTGATACATAGGTGGGCAGCCAAGATACATCCGTGTGGTCTCTCTTTCAAAATAATCCATGCTTGGCACACATTCTGAGGGAAACATGGGGTGTCCTGCAAAAAAAAGGAATCAGTTTACTTATCTACGTGTTGACCTGGACTGCATGTGGTTTATGTGTCAAACACAATGGAGAAAATCATATTAAGGTGAACCTGTTTTCATAACAAGGAAGCGTGTCAGTTCACTAGGAACCAGTGATATCAAAGACGCACTTGATTACTATTAATATTCATGAGAACCTGGATCACTGAGGATTGGTAGGCTCATAAGCATTGGTTCAGTACAGTCTTAAAGGTCCAGAGCACAATGGGCCTGATTCATTAAGGAAAGCAAAAAAATGAGTAACTTTGAACCTTGGCAAAACCATGTTGTACTGGAGGGGGAGGTAAATTTAAAATGTGGGAACAGATTTATAGTTGGGGTAGGACATGTCCTAGATCAACTTTTAATGTCAGTTTAAAAATAAAGCTATCAAGTATTTGCGTCCTACATGCAAAAACAGCCAGTAATTTCCTTATGTGCAAAATAATAAACTCATTAGCACTCCTTGCATTGCAAAATGGTTTTGTCTAGGTTCAAAGTTACTCATTTTTGTTGCTTTACTTTCCTTAATGAATCAGGCCCAATGTGTAAATAATGTCATGTTCAAATTAAAATAAAGTACCACTTCTGCAAATTGTGTTTCTGTGTCTCTGTTTATTATTGATACAAAGCAATTAGGCAACAGTTAAATAAAATCCACATGCCAGCATCTAAATTACTATGTCATATATGTGTAGCACTTACTGCATTTATTATATTTGGAACTGCTAACAGTCTGTAAACTTTTTCCATTATATAAATAATAAATATATTTTACATTAAAAATGTGCTTGTCAGGAGGATTGCATATTTGTATTTCATATTTTGATCTTTTCTAATTCATCAATTACTTATGGTAACCAGCTGCACCCCTTGGAGTTCTGAGAGCTGTATAAAATATTTTGGCTGTGACTTTGTGCCCTTTATATGGTCTTGCAGCTCCTTGGTGACTTATAGCATCCGCAATAATTTACAGTGTACATCAGTAGGAGCTGTGGTGTCAACAAGAGGAACATTTAGGCCACAGTTTCTGATGCCAGCCCTGCACAGTACAACTGTATGCACCTTAGTTATACTATATAAGTGATTATATGTACTGTATGCATTGAAATTATCTTTATTTATGTAAATGATCTAAAAAACAAAATTATATATTATTTTTTTTAAAAAAAGGTATACTTAAACATTATATTTTCTTAAGTTATTATACTGTTAACAGTTATTTTAATTTGATAAAAGTTTTATAACGTCCTGATATGAACTTTTATTGTACATACGCATGGGCATATACTGCAGTCTGTTATGTGTGTCTACGTACAACAAGTACTGTTTAGATAGATTGAAATGAAAACATATCTTTAACTACGCACAAGTTACATTCTTTTCTTTAATACGGAAACTACGCCCAAGTTGCGTTTGGACATGAATCAGGCCCTTAGTGTTACAAAGGGTAAACGTTTTTTTCATTATATTCTTTTTCAAAGTATTTAAACTTTTACAGTAAAATCGGACAGTTCAATGTGTTCATGGTAAGTTTCACTATGTGGCTAGAAGCTCTCCATCGGCAATAGCATAATGAAAATAACAATAATAATCATTAAAGAAACCTGTCATCAGGTTTGCCAATGTAATTTTTTAGCTTTACTACATAGTGCCTTTAATAAAAAATAGTTTACATTAAAAAGGGATTTCCTCTGTTGGTCCAGAAGAGAGCGTTCAGTACATAATAGTACCTAACTACTTAGACCCAAACCAGTGATATGATAAATGCTAATTGTAATTTAATAGTCATAAGGGTGTCATATCATTACTGATCTCTCTATTTTTACCATACTGATGGGCACAAATACTGGCCCTTAGCGTCATTATGGACAGTTACTTATCTGTGTGGAGTTTGTATGTTCTCCCCGTGTTTGCGTGGGTTTCCTCCGGGTGCTCCGGTTTACTCCCACACTCCAAAAACATACTGGTAGGTTAATTGGCTACTATCAAAATAGCACCTAGTCTCTCTTGGTCTGTCTGTGTGTATGTTAGGGAATTTAGACTGTAAGCCCCAATGGGGCAGGGACTGATGTGAATGAGTTCTCTGTACAGCGCTGCGGAATCAGTGGCGCTATATAAATAAATGTTGATGATGATTCTCAAAAATATATACATTTTTCACCATTTTGTTACAATCTGCCTTAAACTGTATAAGATCTCACAATCTTTGATTTATTTACTTAATTGGTTTTATTTTATTTTTTGGTGAAGAATGCAATAACTAAATTGTAACAGGGAATTTCTTTAAATTCTGCTTATTGATGTCTTTTCTTTAATATTTGGATATGAATTAAAATAACACATTTGTGAACACTGCACTGTTAGTACACTTAAATATTTTCCACCTGTTGTATTAAGGACTGAAACTCATATTTAAAAAGACTCCTGATTGCAAACTTCTTGCACTTTGCAAACCTGATTCTATACACAAGCTAAATGTTGCCATGAAGCCACATTGTGATTTTAAACGAAATAATAAGTAGTGATTTTAATTGATTTAATTCAATTTAGTTGACAGTTTTGTGAGTAGACTTGATTTTTGAGCAGTGCCACCTAATAATACAGTGGGTTTGTAATGGGTTACATGCAGGATATTTATAATCCTGTACATTATTTCAAATTTAGTTTTATATCAATGGTATAACAAAAACATACAGTGCAAATATTTAAAATTTTAAAAATATGAGGAGAATGAGGAGAACCTGCCAGTAAATAACTGTCATCAGAACCCAGCACATAACAGTCATTAGAACAAGAGACTAATGGGCTGTCCCTGGAAACCAATAGATAAAACTGTCATTTGGCCTTGTCCCTGGTATATGACTAATATCATAATCTGTGGATGTAAATGTCCAGACATAGGAGCTGCCACAATATGTCAGTGTTACTGATCACTACATCCATGACTCAATGGCCAACCATAGAAGCTGCCACTGTTACACAATCACTAATTCGTCACTAAATTAACATTATTAGAACCTGCGACCAAATCGCCCGAACAGATCGGATCCCCATGTCCTCCCCAATCCCTTTAAGACCCCAATGTTGTCGTCTATACCGGTGTGCACAGCCCTGGGGTGGAGCAACCCGGTGCTCTCGGTGATCTCCGGTGCCCCAGCATCTCCTCCTCCGCCCTCGGGGGAGGCCGCCTGGTTCCCCGGCCTGCGGAGCAGCTTGTGGGCGGCCAGGATCTTGTGTCTCTCGGTGATCAGGGAGCACTTGGGGCAGGTGCAGAGTTTCCACCCGCAGTGGCCCGAGTGACCCCGCACGGGCACCACCAGCCCGTGGTTGCGGCACCGGGAACATTTGGGGGTGCGGGGGGGTCGGGACCGTGCAGAGGAGTCACCAGCCGCGGCCGACATGTCAGAGAGAGCTCCAACTGCCGGGGGAGGTCTGGGTGGCGGGTAATGGTCAGGGGCAGGGTGTGAGCGGGGGGGTTCTGAGGGAGGGACCGCTCAACTAGTTCTTATATACACTGTGATCAACATACAACCACTCAGCAGGACCATGTGAGCAATATGTCACATGTATTACTATATAATATCACATTTATTTATATATTTATACTGAGACGGTGACAGACATCTACAGAGATCTAAACAAGTTACATGATAGTATCAATTTGCCCATGTGCTTCCCTGTAACACCTCTCTCTCCTCCATCTTAAGCACCAACATAACCAACAAGAACACAAGTATTAGATTTGTTTGCAAAATATGCCACAAAGTCAGAAATCTGATTCATGAAGACGGTTACAATAAACGATTTGCAGCCGTAGATCACTACAATTGCCAAAAAAGAAAGTAATTTAATTAGTAAGTAATTTAATCTCTAAGTCATTTTAGATTAACAAATACATGTATAGAGGTGCTGCAAACTGGTCAATGTTCTTTCAATGACATGCTTCATAAATATGACGCAGAGCAAATGATGTACTATTTTATATATATATATATATATATATATATATATATATATATATATATATATATATATATATATATATATATATATATATATTTAATGTACAACAGTTCTGGCACATTCAACCTTTTATACAAATAAATCCAAACGAAATGCCATGCCTGTATAAATATATATTTGTATGTAACACGTATGGAAACTGATAAAGTTGATGTGTAAATGTAGAATGTAAAAAGTTGTAAACTATTTAAATAAAAAAATAAATAAAGGAATGCAAATATATAAAGACGTTTGACAATTATTAGGCATAGTGAACTGATTGGGGATATCTACATCACAATGCTGCAAACACAGATACTAACAAGTATAATGTACATCTGCAGCACAGAGCAAAATAATCGTGTTAGAAAATGCAAGTATATACTATTTTTCACATACATAAGATAGACACAAAAGTAAAAATTACAGGAGTACTGCAGGTCACATGTAATTTTATATAAAGTAAAAATACAGGAGTGCTGCAGTTCACATTTAACTTTATATAAGGGTTGTAATAATGCAAATGTACTGCAGTACAATGTTTGCCATATAATGCAAGATGTAGGATATTGCATGTTACAATATGCATAATTCTGGTTACTTCACTGCAGCTGTTGTGCAGAACTTTTATTTTATTTTAGCTTGTTTTGGAATCCATCAATATAAATACATGAAATTGAATCATTGTTCATGAGAGATATACTTAAGTAAGCAATTATGTATTAGGGTATTTCACAGTGATTTTTTTATACAGGCATGGCATTTCTTTGGGATTTATTTGTATAAAAGTCAAAGGAGCCAGAACTGTTGTACATTAGAAATGGGGGGAACTTTTTTCTGTTTTGAGTTACTGAATAAAAAAAAAAAAACCAAAAAAATTTGGATGTGTGCACTTAAATTCGTATAGAGATGTGTTACACAGTGTATTTAAGTTCAAAGTAAGGACAAATACCCACTTGCATCTGACATGTGTTTTGTTTTTTAAAAAATGAATAAAAACATTTACTAAAAGTATACACATTTGGGGATTGATGTTGAGTTAAGAGCAAAGCAAAATAAAAGAGCACATTTTCATCTGGACAAACCATGTTACAATGCAAGGGGTGCAAGTTGATTTATTCTTTTGCATGCAAGGAATATACTGTCTTGTTTTTCCATGTAGCACACAAATACTTGATAGCTTTAATTTAAAGTTGATCTAAGACATGCCCTACCCCAACTATAAATCTGTCCCCACATTTTAAATTTTCCTCCCCCTCCAATGGAACATGGTTTTGCAAGGTGCAAATCTGCTCCTTTTATTTGTTTTGCTCTCCTAATGACTCAGATCCTAACTCAGCATCAAGTCCTAATATGCATTTTTACTAGCACTTTAGAGATCACTGCATTGTTTCCAATGCATTGATATGCATTAAAAAATGGAACAATTAGTTGTAAAAACACCAACATATAGGGTAAAACTATGGTTTTTAGTGTTACATGCATTTCTTGCATGTGTCAAAAACATATCATTCAAATGTCACTGGCTAAGTGGCCTTAGGGAGGTGGAGGCAATTCAAAAAATTAAATCAAGAAATCTGGGACATCACCAACTTCAGATCAAATGCAATAGAAGCTGACACCGTAATCCAATGTCTTTATATTGAATATTTGGTGGTAGAGGCAGAAGGTGCTGCTCTTTTTATGACTTGTACAAACATTCTAGTAGAGGTGTCATAAAAAGGAAGACGCTTATGGGAGAATTCAATTGTCAAAATTTCCTTGCGAGGTGCCTCCGGAATGGGCGAGAGACACCTTGCGCAGTTTTTTTTTTTACAGAAGTTACATTCATTTTTGCTTGCGCCCCATAGAGGTGCGAGCAAAAATGAGCGTTACTTTTTACTGTTATAACGCGTGCGTTCTTAGGAACATCGTGGACAATTGAGTCCGCCCCTTAGAGTGCTCACTGTTTACCTCGACATGCCAGTAAACTATTAAAATCAAAAATATATCCGTCTTTGTTAAAAGCAAGTGGGCAACACAATAGATTGCACCCTTCTTATGCACATAAAAACATAACTAAAATTATTATATATAGACATGGTTATCAAGTGTTTATTGGGACAGTTACTATGAGGTACTCTGCTATACAATTTAATAAGAAGGGGACAGTCAGTGACAGTGTGGAAGATATGTATTTAAGGCTATCAGAGGCATGTTTCTCTTAATTATAGGGAAGAAACATTATCCAGAAAACACCTAACTCCCGAGTATTCTAAATAATCAGTCTCATAACTGTCCATGCAAGGTTTACCAGCATGGGTTAGGTGTAATGACATGACACCCACTTAAACTAGCTTTAGAAAAAATGTACAGCAAACTCTGTTAAGTAATGCACTCATTTAGTTTTCCTGCACATAATTCATAACACAAGCTTGCAAAGCATTTTTTCATTAGTAATTTGAGGCAGGGGCAGGACCGGATTAACCAGAGGTCTAACTGGGCTGGAGCCCAGGGGCCTCGGGCATCTGGGGGGCCCACCGGCATTCATCAGGTCGGGGGCGTCCCCACCAACGGCTCCGACTGTCAGCAGGTCAAGGAGAATGCCAGGCAGCTAACAGCAAATGTTATGCTGTTAGCTGCCTGCTGTCACTGTAGTGCTTCAGCAGCGCGCAGTAATCTCCTTATGAGTCATAGTCTCACAATCACGAGATCTCCTCAGTGACGGAAGAACTCCTGCAGACAGTGAAGAAAGGACGGATCAGGAATAGGAGGTAAGCGCTCGGGGGGGCACACAGCTTTATATTGTGCTCTATTATATATATCTGGGGGGGAGGGACGGAACATCGCTGGGACTCATAGTGAACTTTTCATAGCGGCCCATCGATGCCATTCTCAATAGAGCAGAGCAGTCCAGCACATACACACATTGCGCATACCCATGTACTGCGCATCTTCAGAAGATGCCTCACAGGGCATTAGGCGAGAGCAGGGGTCTCGGAGGTGTCAGTGGAGGTCGGGACCCAGCATTTTTGGGCCCCTTTCACCAATGTACTCAATAGCAGCCGCATCCCCTGCACCCACGTTAGCTCTACCCCTGACTCGAGGTCGTTGAGGAATACTGTGACTTTTTTAGAGTTATATTACAGTAGCGGATACATAATGCACATACACAAGTTGCTTTATATATACAGGTGTATTTCCCGGCAGTTATGCTGTTGCTCACGGAACACTTTTAAAATGAGTCATGTGATACAAGTGACATCACTTCTCATCAAATATCGCAATATACAGTTATGGGATACCGTTATCGAGAAACTGGCTATGCAGAAAGTTACAAAAGGCAGAGAGACAAAATAGTAAATAAGTGTTGCTGTTTGGTAATTATACCATACAGATATCATTTTTCAAATGCTACTTAAGGGTCAAGTTATGAAGCTGCGATCAGCCAAGAATACAGAGAAACCAGCAGTTTTCGGGGATGACTGAATTTTTAAGTATCCCATTGATTTATAACTATGGGATATGCCCTTACGTTAAATAAAATAATAGTTTAATATCATATTATCTTATCCACCTGCCTGTTTTAGGCACTTCAATTTATTGTGTGTACATTTAATAAAGAGTTAATTGATATATTTAATACATATTATATGAAATGCATTTATTCAGATGTAGGTTCCCTGACGGTCATCTTACCACTTTCAAACATTTCAGGTTTTACATAAAAATGCTAAACTAGGGACACCTGACTTGCAGCTCTATACATGTGATGAGGAGCAGGATAGATGTGCATCTATATGACAGGTGCAATATTTGGTAGCTGCACCTCATTTCTTCAAAAATTACTATATTTCATTTACCTTAGATGCAGGGGCGGATCTAGAAAACTGGTGTACCCAGGGCGATTTAGGGGGGGGGGGGGGGGGGGGGATTTAGGCCCCGCCCCTTTCTAACATCTTAGGCTGCCGACGGCTGCATACTATGTGCTGGTCCGTCCAGCCGTGACAGGCAGGGACAGTGTGCTGCCGGCTGCTCTGATTGTGTTTTAAAACACAATCAGAGCAGCCGGGCAGCACACTGACCCTGCCTGTCACGGCTGGACGGACCTGCACATAATGTGCAGCCGTCGGCAGCAAGTGTCTGCTAGCCCCGATCGCCCCCCCCCCCGGATCCGCCACTGCTTAGATGTCACGACACATGGTATGTTTGTGTGAGTTGTCTATGAGGATAAGGGAGATTCATCTACCTAGACAAATTTCTTGTCTGTTCCAGTTAACAAGTAAATATTTATGAAAATTAAAAAAACATTACTTTTATAATAGTTACCATTGTCTAGAGCAGTGTTTCCCAACTCCAGTCCTCAGGGACCCTTAACAGTGCATGTTTTCCATCTCTTTGCTAACTGACACATTTTGAAAGATCCACAGGTGGCACTAATTATTTCATTTGTGACCTGGAAAATCTGTTAGGGGTCCCTGAGGACTGAAGTTGGGAAACATTGGGAGCAGTGGTTCCCAAACTTTTGCAGTTCGCGGCACCCTTAGAGTCTCCATAATTTTTTCAAGGCACCTACAAAATAATAACTGAGCAGTCCCGTTTTATAAGTAGTTGGGTCAGAAAAACATAGTAAGTATTTAGGTCAGGACAGAAATACTTATTTAGTTGTATGCAAAAATAATACACATTAATCCAAGGGAAAAGAATATTTTTCTATATTTTTTTCAATAATATTTCTGTCAAAGAATAAGTTACAGCTATCTCACACTGTGCCCCCCTTCATCTCCCCCACACTCTGCGCCCTCCTTCATCTTCACACACTCTGCGCCCTCCTTCATCTCCACACACTCTGCTCCCTCCTTCATCTGCACACACTCTGCTCCCTCCTTCATCTCCACACACTCTTCGCCCTCCTTCATCTCCACACACTCTGCGCCCCCCTTCATCTCCCCCACACTCTGCGCCCTCCTTCATCTTCACACACTCTGCGCCCTCCTTCATCTCCACACACTCTGCGCCCTCCTTCATCCACACACTCTGCGCCCTCCTTCATCTCCACACACTCTTCGCCCTCCTTCATCTCCACACACTCTGCGCCCCCCTTCATCTCCCCCACACTCTGCGCCCTCCTTCATCTTCACACACTCTGCGCCCTCCTTCATCTCCACACACTTTGCGCCCTCCTTCATCCACACACTCTGCGCCCTCCTTCATCTCCACACACTCTGCGCCCTCCTTCATCTCCACACACTCTGCGCTCTCTTTCTTCCACACACTCTGCGCCCTCCTTCATCCACACACTCTGCGCCCTCCTCCATCTCCACACACTCTGCTCCCTCCTTCATCTGCACACACTCTGCGCCCTCCTTCATCTCCACACACTCTGCACCCTCCTTCATGCACACACTCTGCGCCCTCCTCCATCTCCACACACTCTGCTCCCTCCTTCATCTTCACACACTTTGCCCCCTCCTTCATTCTTTTGCCCCTCCATTCCTGTTTCCTATCACCATTTCCCCTCTCCTTTCTTTACTTACCATACTTGACCTCCTTTCTTCTTCTTTTCTTCTGTTTTCTTACCAATCCGGCAGCGTCTGGGACCCAACATCCTTCTCTCTCCTGTTGCTTAGTTCTCACTGAATATGTCGGGCGTGATGACATCAAATTGATTTTATTGCTTAACTTTATTAAAATTTACAAATAACTACTATATATATATATATATATATATATATATATATATATATATATATATATATATATACTGATGTACTGGAATTTTGGAGATTTCAAATTAGAAGTGCTTCTCTAATTTTTTTTTTCTGCAAATGTAGCAATTGATTTGGAAAAATCCAGCTTTTGTGCCACGCCACAGTTAATATTGAGCATCACTAGCCCATTTAATGCTCTTGCCCCATAGTTGAGCGATGATAGCTTTTTACGTTCTTCAGCACACTGAACATCCATTAGAAGCAACAGATGCCGGCAAACTGAGGAAAATGTGCAAATAAACTCTGATGTTGGGAAACACCCCAGAAAGTTCTAGGATTTCTGTAAGAAGTTCCTTTGGCTGCTTTCCAGCTTAAAGTTTCTACTATAGATTCACTTCAGGAAAGTGAGTGTGTCACTGAAATCTTGGGCAATATCTTTCTTGTATTGTTGCTGAAAGTTTTCAGCTGCGGAGCACAGGTCTTCAATACTCATTTTGTTGAACTCCTAAAGAAACGTAAACAAGTCACCAGTGCCGTAACTAGACATTTTGGTGCCCTGGGCGAGACAGGGCACCGGCGCCCCCCATATAAGTGGAAGTGGCATTTGACAAGTGGGTGTGGCCAACCTAATGTGTGGGTGTGGCTAGCACTTTACTGAAAGAATATATATATATATATATATATATATATATATATATACATATACACACACACACACACAAAACCCATTAAACCCTGTCATTGTGTGTTATATAAAAGAATTTGACCTACTGCTCCTCTTTTTTCGTGTGTTCCAGCGGTGGAACTATGCGTTCCACTGACAGGAAGTTCGGCATTTGGAACGCATTTGCGTTCCAAATGCTAATGCAGGATGCCGCTCGGCCGCAGCTACAGCGCCGTTCAAGCTTCCTATGCCAGGAACAAATTGTTTCTGGTGGCGGAAGCTGTGTGTGATTGAGCTAGGGCACAGAGGTAGGTAACGGACGGCTGCTGCGCCCCCTTGGGCTTGCGCCCTGAGCGACGGCACCGCCCGCACCACCCTAGTTACGGCTCTGCAAATCACAAATTACTTCCAATGAAGTAAATGGACGATGAAAACCAGAGAGATTGGAGTCTACAGCTACATAGACAACGTTGACCCTATAGTGCTTTTCGGCATCGGATTGAGTGTGTAGGTGACGACTGGTGGGTAAATCTATGATGATCTCATCCCATTTATCTCATATCTGTTCAATGTTTTTGAGAAGACATTTGATGTTGTCCAGCTCAATGTCCAATGGAGCACTGGGTGCTACAATAACGAGGGTAGTGGGGATCCTATACCCAGTGATGGTTACCCAGCTAACCTGTAGGCTATGGAGGCAAGTCGTTGGCATCTTACCACCTCACTTCACAGAGGAGAACTTACTCTACATGCCTGTATTTCACCAAGCGGAGGTAAGTGTACATCCACACATTGATTGGGGAATATATGCGAATTTGAAGCTTGGCTCATTTTGATGTTTTTATCCAGCTGTCATCAGGTAATAAATAATATGTTTTTACTTTGATTTGTGTTATGTCACATACAAAAAGACTGCTTCCATTATCAATACATATGGATATGGTTTTCTGGATTAAGAGAAGACTAATGATTAAGCATAATCACCTGTAAGAAATTATTGTGATCAATTTATTTTCATCTCATGGTCTGTTGTTTTCTGACATTTACTTTTGTTATTGACTGGTAGCAAATTCAGTTATTTTAGTGTCAATAAATTTACTGACAGGTGGAAACCCTGGCTGTACTTAATAACCCTCCCACTACGTGTAGGTCTGTTTGAGCTGTTTTTCACACCGTTTCCAAACATATGTGATTGTGTTTACAAACCAAATATAAAGCTTGCTTCTTTCTTCTCCTGGAACATATATTTCAGTCACCTGTTTTATTGTTGCTGTGAACGCAGATGTTAATGTTTAGTGTGACCCTTATGACTGGCTAATTGGCTACACCCACATGACAAAATGATAATGTCACAAAAATTGGCCAGACCACACCCAAACCCCACCCATATGACATCATAAGTAGTCTCAGGGTATAAAATAAGGGGCTGGGAGCCTACAAGTCATTTGCTCCTGGCTGAAGGCAAATAGACTACCACAATGGCCTATCAAAGGAAACAGAAGAAGGGCCACCTGCCCAAAACTCGGGCAGTGACTTCCCGGAAGAGGAGACGGTACACAAGGCAGAAGAAGCGTGTGACCGTTACTAAAGGCACACGGAGAGGTAAATATATATGTTCCAGCTAATGTATAAATTACAGTCTAGACCAGTGTTGTAGAATATTTCCTCTACAAATTCTGTCTACCATGAAAAAGTGAATTTTTATCTTAATAAGCTGTTATTTTTCATTGTTACAGGTTACAGACGTAATCGTCTGACGTTTTAGAGGCTTAAGACGTGACGATGACGGTGACCTTCTCCACCTGCCGGAGTCACCTCAATTCACCCTAAAGAGCATTCAGAAAAAGAAAAAAAAAGAAAAAAAGAAGAAAAGGAAAAACAAATAAGTTAGGTTTAGACAAGGTGCAAGGTTTAGACACGCTGACAATGGTAATGGTCCCATGCAGAAGAATTAAGGTTAATCTAAGTGCAAAATGGTAATGGTCCCAATGCAGAAGAATTAAGGTTAATCTAAGTGCAATTAAGAAGCATGACACTCAGTTATTTAGCATTTAGCTTAATCTAAGTGCAATTAAGAAGCATGACACGAAGTTATTTAGCATTCAGGCTAATCTAAGTGCAATTAAGAAGCATTGAATAAAAAAAATAAGCTGAATTTGGTCTCCTGTGATCTTTTAAGTATTAAGGGGTTTAATGTACATGTTACATGCACACTGCACAAATGGTGCAGAATAAACACACCTTTAAAAGCCTTAAGGCAAGAAAACTAAAGTTTAAAGATAAATAAGGAATACATAAAATACATAATTATACTACCTGACCAATAAATTTTAAAGGAGCGCCACAAAGCCAGATCAGTTTGTAATCAAAGAGAGCAGAGGAAACTTTTCCTGGTATATTTGTGAAGATCTAATGACTGCCGGTAAGGGTTCAATAACCACAGTGAAGACCATGGACGACAGCGGACATCTTTGTCTAGTACCGTTTCGGATAATAACCCTATTGGATGGTGTCCCATTGATCACTATCATTGCTGATGGGTCTGAATATAGAGCAAATATGCCTGTAAGGAAATCTCCATAGATGCTAACAACTTCCAGAGTGAGGGATATAAATGTCCATGATATTCTATTGAAAACGTTTTTTAGCATCAAAAGATAGAAGTATATCTGGGATTCTTTTAGCATTTCTAATATAAGATTTATTTATTGACAGGTTTTCATATAGCACCTACATAATGATCTGTGCCTTACAGAGAATATTTTATCATGCACATCGCTCCCAGCCCCAAAGGAGCTTACAATCTATATTCCCTACCACACAGACTAGGGTTAATATTGTCAACTAACCCACCACTATGCTTTAGGGATGTTGTCACACTCCGCTCCCCGGGTACCTCTACCCGAGCCTCTAAACACTGACTGTCACTTTAATTCCTGTTCTAGTGCAGACGATTAGTCATGGTCTGCACCTGTGTTTGCTACACCTGTGTACTGGTCAGGTTACCATTGGTCAGCCTCCATTTTTAAGGCCTCTCCTTTCATTCTTGCATTACTGGTTCTTCAAGTCATATCTGTTACTCTGATGTCTCTGTTGGGATGCATACCCGTGGAAACTGAGTTTATCTGCTGCTCGTGGTAAATGCTATGAATTACACCCGTTACCTGTGTGGCCTGCATCGCTGACTGCTGTTACCTGTACGTGGTAAGCTGCTATTCATCACTGCCGTGTGTTCATCGCTGCTGTATGCTGGACTTCCTCGATCTCTGCATACTTGTTCCACTGCTCGTGGTAAACGCTATGATCTACACCTGTTACCTGTTCCACAATCCGTGGTAAGCTGCTATTCATCATTGCTGGGTGTTCATCGCTGCTGTATGTTGGACTTCCTTGATCTCTGCATACTTTTTCCACTGCTCGTGGTAAACGCTATGATCTACACCTGTTACCTGTTCCACAACCCGTGGTAAGCTGCTATTCATCATTGCTGGGTGTTCATCGCTGCTGTATGTTGGACTTCCTTGATCTCTGCATACTTTTTCCACTGCTCGTGGTAAACGCTATGATCTACACCTGTTACCTGCTCGGTGTCACAAATGATTTTTATAGATCCTCTGCCGAGATGGAACTTGCCCAGGAGTGCGGTGTCTAACGGGTAGGAGGTTTTCACCAGGGATCCCCGCAAAGGGATATGGACTCCGCTGCTCCTGTCCCGCAGGTCGCGGTCTCCCAGACAAGCACTAGCAGAGGGTAGTGGAGGTTAGGACACAATGGATACAGGAATGATGAATATATATATAACGGCAGAAACAGAACACACACGGCAGGTTAGTCACTTGAAGAAACAACTCACAACACGCCACTTCGCAATAGGTAACCTTTGAAAACTGCAGAGGATGAGTAGCGCAAACGTTCAATGCTGAGGATGATGAATGGAGAATGCTAGATCCAATAAAGTAACACACGGCAGAGATATGTGAATCACTGATACAGCAACCGTCCAAACAGAATAATAATATAGAAGTAGCTGATCCGTAAACTAAGGTGATTCCACGTTGCAGGTGAGTTACTGATATAGCGGTAATTCTCGTTATAGAAGAGCAAAGGCGTTGAACTCGTTGATTCTACAGAGAACAATCCCAAGTGACATAGATGGACATAAGTGCATCAAACAGTTCGTTACCTAGAAGTAGCGGAGGAGCGAAGTATATCTGAGCCGTGCGTGGAACTACAGGTGACAGATAGCCCAGTAGTAGATCCAATAGTAAAACCACAGCAGTGTTGAGCCGGCCAGTTAGAAGTGAGAAACTTGAGCTGTGGAAATAGACACAGGTGCAGCAAGAAGTTCACAATAATAGCTCAGCGTGCAGGTTAGCAGCGGAGTGAAGTTTCAGCTGAGCCAAGCGTGGAACTACAGATGACAGGTAACTCGGCAGTCGATCTCACAATGAAGATATAGCGGTGTTGAGCCAGCCGGGTAGAGATGGAGAACTTGAGCCACAGGTGCAGCAAGTGGTTCACAATGGTAGTTCAGCGTGCAGGTTAGCAGCAGCAATGAGGAGAGAGCCAAATCCAGACAGCAATGGATAATAGGAAGATCAACCTATGGAAGCCAAATCCTAGTACTGAGTGAGTAACACGAAGAACAGGCAATGAACAGAGAACCATGGGAGGTTTAAATAGTACTCAGAACCAATGAGAATCGGGAGGAGGTCCAGAACAAAGTAACCAGGAGCACCTGTGTGAAAGTAATGTCTTAGAACCAGGTAGAAAGTTCAATCACCGTTAACAAGAGGAAAGTCACAGCGCTGGTACCTGTTTATGGGACCGGCGTGTGACACTCGGCCTGCATCGCTGATTGCTGTTACCTGTTCCACAATCCGTGGTAAGCTGCTATTCATCACTGCTGTGGGGTCATCGCTGCTGTATGTTGTACTGTCACGATCTCTGCACAGGAATCAACAAAGTCCCAACATATTCCGCCACTATTGGCACGGCTTGTCACAGATGATGGAGCTGATAACAGTATTCAACAATGCCGGCCAGGTAGATAACAGATGCGGGTCATAGCGTTCATCACAAACAGTGGAACAGGTATGCAGAGATTGTGACAGTACAACATACAGCAGCGATGACCCCACAGCAATGATGAATAGCAGCTTACCACGGATTGTGGAACAGGTAACAGCAGTCAGCGATGCAGGCTGAGCAGGTAACAGGTGTAGATCATAGTGTTTACCACGAGCAGTGGAACAAGTATGCAGAGATCGAGAAATTCCAACAAACAGCAGCGATGACCCCACAGCAATGATGAATTATTATTATTATTATCCTTTATTTGTTGGGCGCCACCAGGTTTCCGCAGCGCTGTACACAGTACAAACAGTAGTACAAAACAGGGTGACAAAGTACAGAACAATAAACACAAAGTACCAATGCTTCAGGAACTCCAGGAAGACATATGGAGTAGAGACAGAGCGGAAGAACCGGTATGGAGACAGGAGGGTGAAACAAAAACAGGCACGAAGAGAGGGGCCAGGGGAGAGAGGGAGAACGAAAAGAGTGGATGAGGGTTAGGTGGCTGGTTGGTAGGCTTTAAGGAACAGGTGGGTTTTAAGTGCCCGTTCCTATTTCTGAGCTCGGTTTTTATGGTTGTCAAAAAAAGTCATCTTTGTCAGCAGTATCTATATAACACGATATTTTGCACTACAAGTACTTTGGGCTCATTAAAATGGATTCAAAGCAATCCACATATGAGCAGAATCAGCAACCTGGTTCTGTCACCAGTCCTGATGGTAGTGTTCCCAGTACGTCATCTGGGAAAGCCGAAGTACATAGTCTTTTTAAATCAAGGAAAAAAACACACACCCATAAAAAATTTACCGTGTTGAAGCGAAAAAGAAGTGTAACTGAGGAAAAGTTAACTGCCGATAAAAAAAAAATGCCAACATGCCATTCTACATACGCAGTGGCAAAGAAAGAATGAGGCCTTCGCCTTTCTCTATTACTGCCAGATCTAAAAATATTACTGAGCCTTCTTCTTGTAAGGTCACTCGTGAGCAAGCAAGACCAAGTAATTTTCAGTCTAAAAGTGGTGCACAACTACTGTTACGCAGGAAAGCCGAGATGCAAGAAAACAGTAAGGCATTAGAGGAAAATGTATGCTCTGAATCAGAAATGACACCAATGACACCAATCCGTGTGGAGAGTCCATCCAACAGTGTATGTGTAATCGTGACCATTCTGATAGTGTACCCATAAAGAAGGACACTTTCAGCATTTCTGATGATGTGTGCCTGAACAGCCCGAGTGTAGCCGGTGATACACCAAGTGAGGATGACACTTTGGAATTAGAAGTGGATGAGGGGGAGATTTGTGTAGGCGACGGGGGCGCTAATGATGATGTTGATGATTATGATGCAGACAGACACCAAACTACCTTGGTCCATTTATTTTTTATATTGTTCAGTCTATCCAGGCTGCATTATTTCTATTCAACTACAAGTGGAGGGCGGGGGGTCACAGACAGCCACCAAACTACCTTGGTCCATTTATTTTTTATATTATTCAGTCTATGCAGCCTGCTTTTTTTCTTTTCAACTACAAGTGGAGGGGGGCTATAGAGACAGAAACCAAACTGCCTTTGTCCATTTCTTTACATATTTAACTATAAGCGTAGGGTGTAATGTACACCCAAAGACAATGGCTGCTTTGCCAATATGCATAGATGGAGAGGAAGACAATCTAGTTTGTGTGTAGAATTAATGAAGGCCTACCAGGAATTAAAGTGTTTTTTGGATCATTTCTTAGCTTTACAATTACATTACTTATCCAAGAAACAGGTGGAGCACTAAATTTAGTTACTTTATGCCCAAAAACATTGATTTTTTCAACAAAATAGCAAAACAAAACCAAACAAAACCAAAACCAAAACCAAAACACGCAATGGCGGTTTGGCAAAACCAAAACACAATGGTAATCCAGATCCAAAAACAAAACCAAAACACAGGGGTCATCTCTAATGACAGGGGGCCTGAGAGCAAAGCAAAAATAAAGGAGTAACTTTGCACTTTGGCAAAACCATGTTTCATTGGAGGGGGAGGTAAATTTAAAATGTTGGGACAGATTAATTGGTGGGGTAGGGTATGTCCTAGAGCAGCTTTAAATTTCAGTGTAAAACTAAAGCGATCATGTATTTGTGTGCTACATGAAAAAGCAGCCAGTATTTTACTTACATGCAAAATAATAAACTAATTTGCACCCCTTGCATTGTAACATGGTTTTGTCCAAGATCAAATTTACTCCTTTATTGCCTTAATCTCCTTAATGACTCAGGCCCAGTGAGTGTAAAGGGTAAGTTATAGCCACATGAACTAGACCTGTGCCCAGCAGCATGGGCTAAACAACTGGACTGGGGAAGCAGCCTAAAGATGCAGAGGACCAGACAGAAGGTGTCATGGTTGAAGTGGAACAAGAGGAAAGAGTGCCCTGCTCGTGACAGCTTATATCCTAGGGCGGTGGTTCCCAAAGTGTGCCGTGGCTCCCAGGGGTGCCGCGGCACTGTCACAGGGGGCCGCCGAGACCAGGAAGTTAAAAAAAAAATGATGTCAACACGCCCGACATATTCAGTGAGAAGCGACAGTAGAGAGGAGGATGCTGGGTCCTGGGCGCCGCCGGATGGTAAGAAACAGAAGAAAAGATAGAAGAAAGAAGGCCAAGTATGGTAATTAAAGAAAGGGGAGGGGAAATGGTGATAGGAAACAACTATGTGTGGATGAAGGAGGGCGCAGAGTGTGTGGATGAAGGAGGGCGCAGAGTGTGTGGATGAAGGAGGGCGCAGAGTGTGTGGATGAAGGAGGGTGCAGTGTGTGTGGAGATGAAGGAGGGCGCAGAGTGTGTGGAGATGAAGGAGGGCGCAGAGTGTGTGGAGATGAAGGAGGGGGCAGAGTGTGTGGAGATGAAGGGGGGCGCAGAGTGTGTGGAGATGAAGGAGGGGGCAGAGTGTGGGGGAGATGAAGGGGGCGCAGGGTGTGTGGATGAAGGGGGCGCAGTGTGAGTTAGCTGTAAATTATTCTTTGACAGAAATATAATTGAAAAAAATATATATAAAAATATTTTCCCTTGGATTAATGTGTATTATTTTTGCATACAACTAAATAAGTATTTCTGTCCTGCCCTAATTACTTACTACGTTTTTTTGACTAAACTACTTATAAAACGGGACTGCTCGGTAATTATTTTGGAGGTGCCTTGAAAAAATTATGGAGACTCTAAGGGTGCCGCGAACTGCAAAAGTTTGGGAACCACTGTCCTAGGGGGAAAGGGGAGATACAAATAGGGTGGTTCATAACAATGAATTATTATTTGTCATTATTCAACTTATAGGAGTCTATTTAATAAAGATTGTGTTTTGACCATGAATTATTATCTGTCAACAATGACAGATGACTTTCGAGGCAATTTAGTCATGTTGGGACAGAGCATCCAATAGGACGCTGTGCCGGTGATGACTTTTTTCTAATGAAGACTCTGGGTTCTGACCCAGAATCTTTACTGGGCATGCGTGACCTAGAGACGGGGATGCAATGTTGCCATTTGTGGTAAACAGCAAAGGGGAAGAAGATTCCTCTACTGCGATGCTGTCCCCATAGGTTTGAATGGCTAACTCCATCAGGGTCAGGCTTCGAAAAGTTAAAATATCTCCGATATCTCCTACGTTAGACTTTTCTTAAATTAACATTTTATTTAAAAATGCCTAAACCATGCGAAAAAAGCAGTTTCCGCATGGTTTAGGGCTTCATAAATACACCCCATAATATGAAAACAAATTCTGCGAATTACATCCAGTTAAGTACAATAAGTTTTAAACAAAACACAAATAGAAAAAAAAGCACTTTACTTAACTAAGTAAGACACATTAAGAATACTTAGATAAGTAAGCATGCTCTATGCAAATCAGCTACCCTCAGTGTCGGACTGCCGGCGGGCTCCCGGAAAAATACCCAGTAGGCCCCACTGTCCAAAGGGCCCGCCCCCTTTTGCTAGGGGGTGGGGCCAGAATGCCATCACCAGGGCCCCCACAGAGAGGTAAATGTAGGAGCGGCCTGTGCTGCTGGTAAAGCAGAGGAGCTTCCTGCTCAGGCAGGAACTCCTCACTGTCTCCCATTGCCCCCACTGCTATGATCTGATTGGCTGAGTGACTGTGTCAGCCAATCAGAGCAGACACACCCCCTGCCCACACTGTCATGGAGGAAGCAAAGCAGGAAAGGTAAGATGGGTGTCTGTATGTATGAGAGAGAATGTGTGTCAGTGTGTATGATAAATGTATTAGTGTGTGTGTGTGTGTGTGACTGTGTGTATGAGAGAGGGGGGTGAGTCAGTGTGTATGATAAATGCATTAGTGTGTGTGTGTGTGTCTGAGAAATTAATTTGTGTGTGTGTGTTATGGTAATGTGTGTGTTATGTGTGTGTGGGCAATGGGGCTTTTGGCAATGTAATAGGGGTGAGGACAGGGGGGGCTTGTTATAAGTGAAATGGGGGTGAGGGCAGGGGGGCTTGTGGTAATATAATGTGATTGTGAGGTAGGTGGTGGCTAATGTGTGCAATTTTATTTGTGGGGTGATGGTGGGCTAATGTAATTTAATAGTGGGGTCTATTAATTTAAGATAAGGTGGCGGGACCTTTAATGCTGGGCTGGTGTTTTGGCTATTATTAATTGATTATGGGGTTAAGTTTGGGCAGGAGGGCTATTTGTTAAATGTGAATGTGAATTATTTAATGCCAGGGATGGTTGTGGGAAATGGCTATATTTATTAAAATTAAATGCTATGTATTGCCAGGTCTGTTTGGAGGTAGGGAAATAGGTTTATTTATTAAATGAGGATACTATTAATTTAATGTTGAGGCTGGTTGGAGGGAAATAGATCTATTTATCAAAAGTGAATGCTATTATTTTAATGTTGGGGCTGGAGGGAGGCCTGATTATTAAATGTGTGTACTATTGATGTAACGCCGGGGCTGGTTGGAGTTTTCTAAATGTCATGTACCCATTTTTTTTTCAGATACGACTCCCAACATTGCAGGATCCAGACAAGTAGCAACTAAGCTAAAGACACCAGCAGCCACAGGCCAGGAAAGCGACAAGACAAGGGCACACATACTCAGGTACATACAGTAGGTGCACACGCATACTGGGCCCCACCTAACATTTATTTGGCCTGGCTACATGATGCCACTTTCAGGCTTTTTTTCCAGGGCCAGTTTAACTTCCCAATCTTCCCCTGCCCTTTTCTATGTAGGTGGGGCCCACACAAGTCCAAAATTTGCACAGCACAAGTCACATGCACCTTTAAGAGTCGCACACGTCATGACGTTGCGATGCTGGCAGCGTACAGGAGCTGCGAGGACACTGCCCAGCCGACCACAGAGAGGAAATGAAGCAGAGGTAAGTCACATTTACTTTATTTATTGTAAGTTTCTTTCTGCTCTTTTATTCAAACTTCACAACGTTCCCTTTTTACCTGAAGGAGGGGGGGGGGGGGCTGGCCTGTTCCGGGCATAATATGAATTGGGGACAGTACTCTGTGGCATAATATTGTTTGGGGCACTATTCTGCGGCATAATATTGTTTGGGGGCCTAATTTGTAGCATAATATGATTTGGAGACATTATTGTGTGGCATAATATGATTTGTGGCATAAATTGAACTGGGGTACTACTGTGTGGCTTAATATTATTTGGGGGCATTACTGTGTGGCATAATATGATTTGGGGGCATTACAGTGTGGCATAATATGATTTATGGCATAAATTGAACAATGTGGCATAAATTGAACTGGGGCACTACTGTGTGGCATAATATGAACGTATATTTCTTGGTTCCATTATTATTAATAATATAGATATAATATATAATATAACATCTCTCTATCTAAATGAACAATTGGCACACCTGGGCTTGACTAGATTTTAGCCAACCCCTGATCTGCAGCAAAGGTAATTCCCATGAAGCCAAGGTTGGGGGTGGCACTGTATATTTTCACTAAGGGTAGTAATGGTAATTATAATAGTAATATGGTAGTAATAGTAATAGGATAGTAATAGTAATATTAGTAATAGTAGTAAGGGGCATAATGGTGGCCTAGTGGTTAGCACTTCTGCCTCACAGCACTGAGGTCATGAGTTCGATTCCCAACCATGGCCATATCTGTGTGGAGTTTGTATGTTCTTCCTGTGTTTGCGTGGGGATGCTCCGGTTTCCTCCCACAATCCAAAAACATACTAGTAGGTTAATTGACTGCTCTCATATTGACCCTAGTCTCTGTGTCTGTATGTTAGGGAATATAGACTGTAAGCTCCTATGGGGCAGGGACTGGTGTAAGTGATTTTTCTATACAGCGCTGCGGAATTAGTGGCGCAATATAAATAAATGATGAGGATGAATAGTATGCAGATACACAGGTTAATTGTAACTATTCTGAGACAAGGTGTCACTCTGCTTGTATGATGAAGATGGCGGCGGCAAGCGGGGAATTTAAAGGTTCCGAGTATCGCGAGATCCGACAGCGGGATTATGACTCAGAGCCTCATTTTAAGTTTCGGAATCGGCGGGAATACCCGGACATCGCTCCGATCTGACTCGGAATCACACTGTTCGGGTGGGCTCGGATTCCAGACATCCGAGCCCGCTCATCCTTAATTCTAAGGGATTACAACATCCCAATTGACAACTATACTAGCACTCCTGCCTCTAAACTCCTCACGTTTCTTTCTGTGGCCTCTCCCAGTGGACATCATCTCCCACCCATCTAGATGGACACTCCCTTTACTTTGTATTCTCTCATCTCTTCTCCATCTCCAGCTTCTCTAACTCAGTCTTTCCGCTCTCTAACCATAATAATCTTTGCTTCTACCTCATCTTGCCTGCTGCAACCTCACCTGCACCCAAATCCATGCACACACAGCGACACCTAAACTGCCCGAACCTGATTCTCTTCTCAGCCTCAGTTAAGCCATTCCTCTCTCTCATTTCTACCTGGTCATGACTTAATGCTGCAAACTCTCTCTACAACATTACATTCACCGCAGTCCTACTCTCCACATATCGTCTCCGACATTCCAAACCCCAATGGCATTCCAAGCAGACCCGCCAAGTGCTCCCATACTGCCAAACATCAATGGAACAATCCGACTCCAACCACCCAGTAGAAACCCTGTAGTCTCTTTGCCACCAACATCTCGCTTCTTTGCCCACCCCTGCAACCCGCCTCTTCCCTCATTGGTTATGACTTTGTCACCTACTTCAAAGGCATAATCAACACCATCAGATGGATAGAAGTGTGCAATATTTTTCAGGTCTTTGGAAGCACTGGACCAACTCCTGCCTCTAAAAATACCTCTTCAAAGCCATGCACATCTGCCGCTGGTACACACGGCATTGAAGGGCCATAACTTGGGACATCTCCCAACTGTCCCCCAATCGGGACAAAAGTACTTTTATGCTGGATAGCTGCACAGTCCCCTCAAATCGGGACTGTCCTGCCACAGTCACTACACTTGGCAGACTGTGCTACTCTCTCCTACCTGCTCTTGCAGATTTGACAACCTGCTGCTGATGTTTTCATCTCTGTTGTGGTTGGCTGGATCCTGAAATGTTGGCACCCTGTTTACTCACCTACGTGCGTCCGCCCCTTCCCTCCCCTGTTCCGTCCTTCAAATCGTAGGCTTCCAGAAGTGTCATTTGTGTTTGGATATGAATTGGATGCAGCTGCCTTCACTGCTGTAAAATCCATTGCGCAGAGCAATGTCACGCAAGATACGGCGCGTAACATGACTTACGTCTGAAGATTTATCAGGCCCTGTGTGCTTACAGTGCGTCTATCTGTATATCACTTTCAGGTTCCATCAGCATCTCAAACACTCAACTGACCATGCAAAAGTGGGCTCCCTGTTGCTATGGTTTACAGGACTATGTCCTGCACAGTGCAGGTGGAAAAAGGACAGGTGTAGAGAAAAAAATAGCAAAAGATAGAATAAATATTTTTTTTATTTTATTAGTCCATTAAGATTTAGGTTATTTTTACATTTTGAATTGGGTTTTAGGGTTAGTATCTAGGGTTGGACTTAGGGCTAATGTCTTGTAAATTAAAACAGCTTTGCAAAAGAACCCAGAGCGAATAGAGTTTGAAAGCAAAGAGGGATATGGATAAAAAAGGGAATAGTGATGATGACAGGTGTTTATAGTATGCAGCCAAATTCTAACACACTATTTTGAGATACATGCAACTCAAAATAACCGGAGCACAAATTTGCAGTTCAAATTTTACATGTACAAAAAGCCCTTTATGCCCAATAGCTACATATTCAACTTTCTATAGCAGTGCAATAATACCAGTTTCCCATTAGGTGGCACTGTATCCCTTAACTGAACCCATGGCCATGTGAGAGTATCAAAAATAGTAAGGTTGTAATATAAACCGTCCATTCAGTCTCACACTCACCAACAGCACGGCTGACTTTGAATGACCGTAGACACTGCTGTGGCCAACAGAGATGATGTATACAGAAATGCCTGCCCAAGGTCAATGCTTGTTTAAATAATAATAATTATGCTCATAAGCGTTAAGACTCACTTTAAAAACATCTTCCTGTCCTGTACTTATTTGTTCAGTTACTTTTTTTTACCCAAGGTCAATGCTTATTTTAATAATAATGATTATGTTCATAAAGGTCTAGAGACTTACCTAAAAAACACAACATACTGCCCTGTACCTATTTGCTCAGAGATTTTTTTTTTTTATAATATGATAATTTCTAATTTATGCAATTATTGGCTTATGCAAAAATTATTGCCTTTTAATAATTATTGCCTTTTACAAAATACCATTTATATAAGTGCATAGTTGCCAATTATGCCTAATTTCCAGGGAAATGTTTCAAAGATTTGTCCTCAGAAATTGTTGTGCCCTGAAATATCCCAATTTTTCATTGTGGCACAACAACACTATAAAATTCCTCTTTTACTGCAAATTATATGCCGTTTTCAGCATTGATTCTCATACTCTGAACGTTATAAGTTATTTATTAAGAGAACAGAAAAGTATGAGCTAATGAAATTCAGTAACTATGTCATGCTGGTGATTGTAGTGCTTCAAGATGAGACGGTATCACGTTTGATGTGCTTAGATGCACCAGCTCAGCAGCAAACTGTCCCTGGAACTCATTTAAAACTGCTGGTAGCTATGTGAATCAGGGAGTATGTGTAAGTATATCAGTTTCCGGATATTATAATACTAGCATCCTTTTTGCTGTGTGTAACAAATCAGAATTTTACTGCTTCCTAGTTGTAGGTTACCGTGCGCGGAGGTGTCGTTAGTCGTGATAGCGGTATAGCCATAAGGGTGTCAGGAATAAGAACTCGCTATAAGGCCAAGCTGTAATGCCTGCATGCTATACAAACTCGGGTCAGACAACTGATAAGGCGGACAGGAGTGAGGGGGGTAGCAAAGGGACAGTTTTGGAGAACACTGGGCTCAGAATTCAGGCAGTTGAAGCAAAATTTCTCTGGAGAAAGTAGATGTGATACATGTGAAACAAAACCAACAAAAGGATTAAAGGGGGTGGAGAGGGCACACTGGCACCGGAGCCAGGTAAGGAGAATTGACACCCGTACACAGGCATGAGGACAGGGGTGTCAGGGAGACACGTCTCCCTTTCACACCTGGGGACTAAGAACGCCAGTGAGAGACTTACTAGGAAAATCAAGTGGGGGAGGTTAAGATCTTGTAGGGGCAGGGACAGGAAGATAAGGGATAGTATTGAGTAGAGATTACCATCATCCCACCCCAAAAGTTTATATATTCAATAAAAAATAAATAATAAAAAAAGAATTCTGTGTTTGTAAAGTTACTTCTGCTTTTCGGTCATGTTCTGTATGTGGTTTTTAGTTTTAAATAGAGGATAATGTCATGCGGTTATGCAGTTTTCAGGTGTTGAAATTAATTTATGCTGTGGCAGTGGTATGGCGGGGGCAAGCGTCGCGCAAGGTATAGCTATGGGTGGGAGCTAGCAGAGGTGCATAATCACCCCGAAAAGGCGGCTGTCTGCCTGGCTCCAGCTTCAACAGTTGGCCTCGGGTGGCGTGCCAAGGGACAAGTGTTACGACCCGGGGCGGTACTGATTTCAATTATAATATTTTTATAGAGAGTCATGAGGCACAACCCACACAAATATCAACATTCAATTTCATTGTACAAATTAGCTGTCAAGTATTTGTGTGCTACATGAAAAAAACAGTCAGTATTTAACTTATGGGCAAAACAGAAAACTAGTTTGCACCCCTTGCATTATGACATGGTTTTGTCCAGGAGACTGAAATAAGAATCCTCTTCATGTACGATCCTTAATGAATCAGGCCCCTGTAGATTATCTCCTTATATTTTCCAGCACTGATGCCATTACTTGTATTTGGAGATAGTGGTGTGGGTTGTGCCTCATGACTCTCTATAAAAATATTATAACTGAAATCAGAATTGACAGTAAATGGCAAAACGATACTTAGATTCGTGTCTCACCCCATTCATACAGCTTGTTGTACTCCACATTGAAATGTGTCTATTATAAAGAAAAATCACACTAACTGTAAAATAAAAAAGGATATTAAAAGTCAACTTGAAGTTCAGGGACTGGTATAGAAACACATGGCTTGTAGAATTTGTTGCATTCTTGCTTTACATCTAGCAAAACAAAACAAACAAATAACCTTTTAACATTGTTTACCGTCATCTTTAACAATTCCTATTGATGTGCACTCACTCATTGTTTTCACTTTATATGGTCATTTCACTGATATAAAGCTTTTTGCGGCATGTTTGTGCCTTTACTGTAAACCTTCACTGAAGTGGTCTGTGATTACTCCCATTTAATAACATCCCCTCTATAGTTTCTATAGCTACACAGATTACTCTGTACACTTTATTCAAAGCTCTTTCCGCACACAGAGCGGCTCCAACTCTCCCTTTTCATTGCCTGCTCCTCCGATAAGCGTTAAACCTGTATGACTATCACACCAGTCATGAGCTTCCTAGTAACATGACCTTATCATTTAGATTATGAACCGGTCTGGAAAGTAATTCATAGACACTGGAACATTTTCCAACATTCTGCTTGTACATTTAGGGCTAGATTTACTAAGCTGTGGGTTTGAAAAAGTGAAGCTGTTGCCTATAGCAACCAATCAGATTCTAGCTGTCATTTATTTAGTACCTTCTACAAAATGACAGCTAGAATCTGATTGGTTGCTATAGGCAACATCCCCACTTTTTCAAACCCGCAGCTTAATAAATCTAGCCCTTAGTCTTTCCTTAGAAAATATTTATTGTATTATATATGTTTCCCCATTAAAAATACATTTTACTAAATAAACTTTCCTTGCCAATAACAGTATTTTGGGGGATGGGCGCCTCCCTGGATCACCCCACCGTTCTCTGTTATTGAGCAGGGTGCTAGCACTTTCATATACCCAGAACCTCTTTGGTGCTGCTGGGCTCTCTCCGAGTTATTTAGTAAAACTGAAGCAGAAAACCTCTTTAAGTAAATGAAGAAATTAAAGCAGAAAAAATTGAAACTGAGCAAATGTAAGGCAATGATTTTACTCACAACAAGGATTTCCACACATTTATGGTTTGCAAGATACTTATGGGAAAACTAACCACGAAAATAGAGGTTTAAGTATTTCTTAAAACATGTGGGTTCATGAGGTAAAAGTGGTCTTGTTTCCTCACATCGAACCACGTTTGATATCCCTTTCGTATGCTTCCACCTAAGTCACTGTGGCACTAGTATTTTTTCGGGACAGTATTTCCCCCATATCGAGTATTCCCATCTTTGATTGGTGTAAATGACATGTGAAGAATTTGAGATGAAATAGATAATGAGACCTCAGCCCTGGGCAAGTTAACTGAAGAGGTTAGAGCCACTAGACTTCTTTCACATTAGGATAAAGTAGACCTTGATATCTCGTTAGCCAATAAGGGAAGTTGGTGTCTTAAGAGGTCAAAAATGTGGTTCTTCTATACCTGGAGTTTCTGGAGAAACTGAAAAAAATATTAAATATTAATATTAAAAAGGAAGCTGAGAAATTGAGATGTGCAGATTCTGACAACTGGGATTATTTTCCATGTTTGGAGCACTGGAGCCAAAATTGCACAAGTAATCTTAATTTTTCCTTGTATTATTGTATGCCTTTAGTTTATTGTAATGTTCAGGATGTTGATGTACATAGGGAAAATTGTGTAACACGGTTTTACGTTGCCCTTCAAAAGGCGCAAGAAGAAAAGGGACTGAAAGAGCACTAGAAGAGGACTAGATAAGGACTAATTTAAATAAGTGGTGATGATGATGATGATGATGATGATATTGTACTCTTAAAATATGCTACTGTGAAGGTTCATAGTCAAATATTGTTTAGCTGTTAAGTTCTTGTTTTCAAGAATATTTTTCATAAAATACTGCATTACTGTTATAAATATAAAATCTTGGAACATTTCTTACAGTTGTGTATTACCAAAAATGGATTTGTCCTTCTGTAACTATATCTTAAAAAAGATTGTATGTGGATTAGTGTCCCCTGCTGCCATTGTGTTGATTGCCCTACTGAATTGACCTGTTTAGTTACAGGGTAAAATCAATTTCTGACCAATCGACTCTGGCCTCAGTTTGTTTTTATATTATCAATTAGCAACGTAGAGAGTGGGTAAGTAAAGAGGAAACCGCAGATCATATAGCTCCAGTTTTAGTGTGACATAAATTAATTAAGTGAGAAATCTGGAGGGTTACATGGAATTTGAGTTTGAATTGAACATTTATGGTTGTGCACAGCCGGAAATAGAAAAACAACAAGACTATTATTATTACCATTTATTTATATAGCGCCACTAATTCCGCAGCGCTGTACAGAGAACTCACACACATCAGTCCCTGCCCCATTGGAGTTTACAGTCTAAATTCCCTAACATACAGACACACACACACACACACACACACACACACATATATACATACATACATACACACTCAGACAGACACACAGACTAGGGTCAATTTTGGAAGCAGCCAATTAACCTACTAGTATGTTTTTGGAGTGTGGGAGCACCCGGAGGAAACCCATTATATAAATACATATATATTTACACACAAGTGCTATAGAAATAGTTAAATGTCACGATCTGCTTGAATGATGGAATTGAAACTTATTTAAATAAAAATGAACAATAACGATATTTGGGATAAGATTCCTAAATAAAAATGTTTCTTTTCTCTCATCACTGCTTTGTGGTAGGTAAACTTCATAATCTTAATGAAACAAACAAATCTAGCAATGGCGCTACACACTACCGGCCCGATTCATTAGGGCATGCATTCTTAGTGCAACCCGCTTTCAGTAAATGCACAGAAGTAGGCTTTCCGTGCACCTGAATTCATCAAAGCAAGGATCTCAATACAGTGTAAAAAATCCCACCGGTTCTAATACAGTGTAAAAAATATTTTTTTTTTAAAGAAAAATGCATGCCACCCCCTCCTAATGCTGTTAACCCTAGTGCTGCCAGCCTACTGCTGGTTGCCGCGAAATTGGTGGAAAAAATACATGCGGTGTCCTCGATTTGACGAAAAACCAGCACTAGCAAACTAGATGGGGTTGGTGAGACAGTATAGTGGGGGGCACGCGGCAGGGGTCCCCCTGCCATAATGACAAAGCAACCCCATGCTGTTTAATGCAGAGCTCAATTCCCTAGGGTTTGGGCCCCCCTCTAGAGGGACCCCTGGGGCGGTGGATGTAGGGTAATAAAGTGTAATAATATTAAGATACATTGTGATGGAATTCCTCGTGAATCTCAATAGACCTTTATGAGGATCTTCTATGGATGACACTCCTGCTTGCCCATATTCCTACCGTAAAATCTATAACAATTTTATTAAAACATATCCCCAAAGAGAACAGTGGGGCTCGTACCAGAACACGCTGACAAAAAGCCCTATAAAGTCTCTAGAAGCTGTAAATACCCAGGATGTAGAGTCCTTTTTTTCTCCATTTTGCATTTGCTTCCCATTGAATGTGCATGATGCATTAGTCTGATAGATAGTATATCAACTAAACTATTAGAAATATATTTTGCACACTTAACTCCTAACAAAGGTCACATAGGTAGACTTTTCCTTTACATGGGGGAGGGTGGGGTTTTAGGTCCATTTAAAATGTATACATTGAGGGACATTTGTCTTCCAGTGTTTTTCACAGTGAAGGATAGACACATATCATGTACTGTAACTGTATTCTGCAGTGGCTGTCACAGGCATTAGTGTAGTAGCTTCTGAGTTGATTTGCCATATACAGCGATTTATGCTGGAATTAAGGGGAATTAATTAAATCCTTAGGTAATAATAAATCTAGTGTTTTGTAACCAGAGAGCAGTGAAACACAAGCTTACTGGTACAAACACAGAATGAATTGTTGGCGTTAAGCAGCTTGCAGCCTGTTCAAAGGAAATTGCTGCTTCTGTTCCTTCCCATGTATTCAGCACTGGAAAGTGGATTTTCCTCTACAAGTGAAGCTTAGGTTTCTTCCTGAAGGTGTCTAGTGTCATTGACATGGTTCATTGTCTGCATTTTATAAAGACATTAAAGGCAATTTCCATACATATAATGCATTTTTATGTACAAATATGCCTATTTACCTGCCTCAAGCATACTTTCAGCCTTTGGGAACTTCCCATAAAATCGTTCTGTGCCTTCTTTTGCAGAATTGAGGGTCTATCTGGAAATGTGCATGGTGGACAGAGCAAATGTGTAATAAAAATCCATCCCACTACCATTTAGGAGCACCTCCTGCATTCAATGAAACTTTTCATGTGTTCCTCCTAAAATGCTGCTCTTTATAGCCTCTCTTATGCATTTGGTTAATCATGAGAATGAGGAGACATTGGGTCTTTATTAGATGTATTGCTTATGTGCGTTTATTACATGGGTATTTATGTACATATAAAAGCATCTACCAACATTAAATGCTCCTGAACAGCACAAAAACCATCCCTTTCAAGCATCGACCTACATTGTGAATGTAGAAGTAGTGATTTGTATTTGAGAGACAAGCTAGCCTGATCTCATGGAGCTGGCTTCGGGTTTCAGAGAACATTGGGACAGTCTAGAATTTAGGGCTCTGTCCCGCCCGGGGACATATTTGTCCCGTTGGTGGGAATGTTATAGGAATGGAGATAGCGAATGGGCAGCCTAGCCGCCATCATGACATGACCACACCCACATGGAGCCATGGCTACGCCCCCTGTCCCACTGCCGAGGACAGGGGGCGATATATTGGGAGGTATGAGTTTTGCTGCAGAGAGTGCAGAGACAAGATACCCAATAAGAGGAACAGTAGCAGTGGCGCATGCAGGTGGGGTTTCTGAGTCTCCAGAAACCCCCCTGCGCTAACTAAGTGGCCGCTATAGCTGCACTGTCCTATACAGCAGATCATGTGCTGGAGGAGTACATAAAGGAGTGTGATTTCAATGTGAGATAGTCTGGCGCCCATTCTTATAGCATCTGTGCTGCACTATAACACCTGTGTCACCTCAAGTATTAAACTGGTCATTAAACTTCCGTGTGCTAGGATCCTTGTACACTCAAACCCTACAGTGCCTGAGACAGGGGAAGAGAGGACTGTGCTAACTGAAGAATACCATGGGCCAGAGGTATGTGTATGTGAGAAAACATACACCAAGCCACACCAGGGTAAATGGGGCTACATATAAAATGTTTAACGATGACTCTTGGGCAGATTCAATTGGCCGTGCATTTTTACCATTACTACCGTTACTACGGTAAAAAGTAACGCTCATCTTTATGGGACATGAGCAAAAATGAGCGATACTTCTGTAAAAATAAATCTGCGCTTGGTGTCTCGTGGACGTTCCAGCGGCACCTTGTACAGATATGTTTATAATTTAATTTCTCCCTCTGGGTTTGAGTATTTCCCCTCTGACTTTGGAAGTGACTCATCTACTAGGAAAATATGTCTCATTGAGGCGGCTATTATCAGTTTGGATGAGGGTGAAGGCAGCATGTCTGTGTCTAGTTTAGAGATGGAAATATATCTGTCAGATTTTGACAGTGTCGATAAAATGAACATTGTAAATGTCCAGGTTGTTGATTTTCTACAGTTGTTTATGATGGATGTAATTTCAGAGAACAGGGTTTCCCAGACAAATAAATGTGCTTTGTTGTTTCCTTCTAAACCATCCCCCTTACCAGGCCCGGCGCTCCCATTAGGCAAGGTTAGGCACTTGCCTAGGGCGCCGGGCTCTGGAGGGCGCCTGGAGGGCGCCACAGAATTCTAAAATACTTTAAAACTGTGCGGCGACCGCTGACCATACCTTTCACGGCCGCCGCACAGCATTCAGATGGACGGGGAGGGGGGGGAAGAGGCTATTTTGTCACCACCGCCGCCTCTCTGCTCCGTCTCCTCCCCTCCACTTACTAGTGTCAGTGAGTGGAGGGGAGGAGACGGAGCAGAGAGGCGGCGGTGGTTAGACAAGGTAAGGAGAGGAGGGAGGAGTGCGGCAATTTTTGAGGGGGGGCGGCGATTTTTGCGGGGGGGGGGGGGCGCCACTTTTTAAAAAATGCCTAGGGCGCCGTGGACCCTAGCACCGGCCCTGCCCCTTACCCCTTGTATACAAGCTTTTCATTGATACCCCACATGTTAAAAAACTGAAAGTATTTTGGCATCTCACATTTAGCAATATAAAACGTTCCTTACACTCATATCGGGATATGCACTCTTTGATATATTTGTCCTTAATTTCTGCCACTAAACTTAAAAATCTCTATAATCAGGCCCTCTGCACCCACCGGGATTGTCCTCACAAATGTGACCAACAATCTACTCACACCTCAGTGGAAGGATCACGTCTCTCTACTCATTCTCCTTGACCTCTCAGTCGCTTTTGATACAGTCAACCACCCTCTTCTCCAGCACACTTTCACTCCCTTGCTTATCTGGCACTGTTATTTCCTGATTCACCTCCTAACTTTCTAAACACTCCTTCAGCATCTCTACACCTGACACTTAATCCCTTGGCGTGCACTATCTGCTGGGGCATTTCTCTCTTTATACCTTTAGCCTCCAGTACCACTTCTATGCAGAAAGCACCCAAACCTACCTCTCCTCCCCTGACCTCTCTCCTTGTCTTTCATCCTGTATCTCCAGCTGCCTCACCGCCATCTCTACTTGGATGCTCCAGCGCTACCTAAAGCTCAACTTATCCAAAGCGGAGCTCAACATCAGGGACTGGCTGGCACATTTTAGCCCTGGGAGGCAAACACACAGCACTGGCCCATGAGAAGCAACCCGTCCTTAAAAGATGGTTTTATAGAACATAGAGGCTGATTTATCAAAGGATGAAACAAGCTTTTGCTGGAGATAATGGTTGTTTTCACTAATGAAAGGGTTTGTTGTTGCTTCACCCTATGTAGTATTGGAGTTATCTCCTGTGCATCCAACATTACAGAAAACATATGAGTTTGGCGTACAGACCAAATTATTGTAATATCTGATAGAACTCCCAGCAGGTCAGCAGCAATAGTCAAGCTAGTCATTGTTTTCATATTTATCAGACTCCTTTTTCATAGAACTTAATGTGTTCACCAGCCCTTACTTTCCCACAGGTCCTGAGCATGAAACTATGATCGCTGTCCAATAACAGTACCAATCAGACAAGACGGATAAACCCAGGTCAGCAAAACATAACCAATAAAAGGACATAGGTAGTGTCAATTTTGGAGCATATCAGGATGAGTGAGCTTGCCCCCTTATGGGGGACAGTGCACAGAACAACAAGGGTGACAAAGAGCAGACATTTGGGCATGTGCCAAGGAGATGCCAAGCAGGTAAGTGCATTATAAATATGCACTATGGCCATGCTACCTGTACAATAATTTCCTGGTGCAAAAAGAAGCCGCCTCCACTTGATCCAGCTAGCAACTTACAATGCCTATGTAGTTATTAGGGATTGAGTACCCAAGGCCAAATTGTCCTACTTAACATTTCAGATGGAGCTAATCATATCCCTGCAGGATTTGGTGTCAAGGACAAGTTCCAAAATGACATTACCCAGAGGCATAGGTAGGCATTTTATAAGCAGAATAGCACCCACGGGAATGGCTTCCACAGAAACAATGCAAAAACGGAGCAATGGAGAACAAGCTGCATTGTAATGATTGGTCTCGTTACTGTGCATGCACGGGTGTAGAGAGGACATGCAAAGCTACCGAGAGGAGTAGTTCCTTTATACACAGACCCCTGTAAGTCCAGTAATGACACTTTTGATTAACCACAGGCTGCTGATGCTATAAGATAACTGATGGCCAAGCCAGGCTAAAAGTTCTAATTTAGACCTAATGTATCACCTAAAAGTGACTGCTGTATGTGCAACTGTGATGATTGCACAGTAGCTGGAATCGCTGGTCTTTGAAGTGTAGGGACATGGAAATATGTGAGGAATAATTGGCTACTACATAAATCTCCTGATGCGCACAATGTTCAAAGCGCGCTACAGCTATTGATGCTTTTAAGCAAGATCGATGCACAGACTAAAAAAATTATTTCATAGATGGATGAACTTTATTTACCCTAAATGTGCGATTCTTGAGCTAGCCTCATTAATGAAAATCTTCAAAACCACATGGTATGCCTAAGAAAACCTCAAGGGTACGCTGTGTCACGAGCCGCGGCGGTACGCCGCATCCTGGCGTGAACTAGCAGCTGGACACGTGCTTTAGTTTCTATGCTCTGTAATTATCCTTCTGGCATAGATGTAGGAGGGTGTAGGGACATCCTCCAACACCAGGGGGAGCTCTCATATGATTTAGACTGGTGCATTTATATTTTATACATGCTTTCTGGTTTATGTTATTACCTATGCTAGTTCTAGCTAGTAATTAATTAGCTGCCTCCTGAGGCTGATTGTCAGCCCTATCCTCCTCTGTCCTGATTGGCTCTTAGTACTATTTAAGGCAGTGAGATCTGGGCCTCACTGCTGGTTATAGTGCCCTGTTTCAGTACTGCTGCCTGCTCCTTTGTCCCTGTGTTTGGTGTTTAACCTGTGATTGATTTCCTGTGTATGACCCTTGCCTGTTCCTGGACTCTGAACCTGTGCTTCTGACCCTGATCTACTGCCTGAACCCTGATTCTAAACCTGTGCCTGTGACCCCTGACCTTGGTTTGTTCTCCGGCTACGTTGTCTGCTGCCGGCACCGTTTCTGGCCTGGCCTCCACGCTGCTGTCTATCATAACACTCTATTCCTGGGTTCTCCTTAGTCGGTACACATCTCTCAACCCTCTGTGTGTCTGCAGCCAAGTCTGTCCCCACCACTAGGGGCAACAGTGAAAACCAGACTTCAGAGCAGACTCTGGGTTTTGCTGTACCGGTTGAAGGAGTTCCTAACACGCAGGCAGGTTTAAATTGTCAGATTAGGCACATGGAAAGCCCACGGTGGGGAAGAATAGGTGGTACATAATGCTTAGCTTAAGAGGAATCACTCCTCCAGGCTTTGGAAGGTGAGGTAAGAGTGAGGAACAACAAAAGCTGAGAAATCAGGGTCAATAAAAGCTTCGTACACTCTTGGGGGGAGGAGATTGGGGACTTTCTACTTTATGTTATTGTTCTAATTATTAGAACCTGCTACACAAATATACTGCATCGGTGACGCCTGGTGAAATGCACATTTGCAGCTGAAAACCAGACTTTGCATGTCTGCAGTTGAGGCATCTATGTGATCACACACACGTGTAGACCTCGGTATGTGTTGTATGTATGAACTCAGCACAACTCTAACTTATATTTTTATGAGATATCTTGTGCATAAGACTCTGGGTGACAATTTTAATAACAAATCTGAGCTTAAATGCAATTTTTGCTTGAAATCTTCTTTGTCCCAGCAGGGTGGTTGTGAGTGTACATTTACATTACCCCAGTGTCATACACATTTATACCAAACTACTTTTTATGCATTTTAATGCTTTACAAGAGCATTTGTCATTAGTTGTGTATATGTTCTACGCTTTACTTATACGTTTAGGGCCTGATTTAGAGTAGGAAACAAAAATCTGTCCTGAATGTAGACTCAATAATACATCTGGACACTTGCGTCTCATTAAATCCAGCAAATAGATACACATCTGTCACATCTTCAAACATTAATCCCTCAGTCCTTAAAGTTACTTTAAGAGATAGACTGTAACACGACAACAGAAATATTGCAGTTCAGACTGTCATCGCCCCTAGTCCTCTTGTAGCTGTGATCGTAGAGACAGACAGTATGTCCTTGTTGGGGTATCGGGGTTCACCGATACTGCTATCAATCACCTTCAATGTCAGTCAGATCTTTCTTTGTTTTCAGTCGACTGGTGAACAGAAAATACTCAACACCCAGGGGCGGGCTGGCCCGGGGGGCAGGGGGGCAACGGCCCCCTGGGCCAGACAGCTATTAGGGCCGGGGGGTAGGCTGGCCGGCCGCCCCCCCCCCCCCCCCCCGAATGCAAAAAACATAGTTTTCCCCCCGCGGCCGCATCTGATGTCATCAGATGCGGCCGTGTCAGCGCACAGGCGGCCACATCACATGACAGGGGATGCATCCCCTGTCATATGATGCGGCCGCCTGTGTGCCCCCCGGCCATCCCTCTCCCGGCCCGCGCCTGTCAACACCTGTATGCTGAGCAGCTTTTATTCTGTTACAATGTGAGACCGCTTCAGCGTCTATTTTTATACATGTAAGTCTAGGGGTGTAGATGCTGAACAACCAATTATAAGACAGTAAAATTGTGAAAGAAAGTCAATCAACAATTATATATATTGCAGTTTTCCATCAAAGTCCAAACAATTCTTTCTTCTTTTTTGGTTATCTCTTTCCAGGCTTTCTGCCAATATTCTTGTGCTGCCCCCAGCTTTGAGTCCTTGGGTTTTATCTATGAAGAACGTTACTACATGTCCTTGGTTTGTTTCTGTTGATGGGAACATCTTGTTATGTAGTTTCACAACCTTGAATAATTTGTCTTTTAAACTGAACATAATATCTGCTAATTTCTCTTAAAGTTATAGCATAACATATTAGCTTTTAAAGCTTAGCACATGATATATATTAAATCAATAATCATACAATTCCACTCTAACATCCTCCATGGCTCTGGTCTGCTGTCACCGCTCTGTCCTGAACGTATTCCTTTCTACTTTATCCAGGTCGGTTTCTGCGTCCTCCGGCATTGGGAAGGTGGTCACAGTGCTATCACTAGTCAGGGCAGCACAGTGGCCTAGTGGTTAGCACTTCTGCCTCACAGCACTGGGGTCATGAATTCGATTCCCGACCATGGCCTTATCTGTGTGGAGTTTGTATGTTCTCCCTGTGATTGCGTGGGTTTCCTCTGGGTGCTCCGGTTTCCTCCCACACTCCAGAAACATACTAGTAGGTTAATTGGTTGCTATCAAAAATTGACCCTAGTCTCTGTTTGTCTGTCTGTCTGTGTGTGAGTGTGGTCTATATTAGGGAATTTAGACTGTAAGCTCCAATGGGGGCAGGGACTGATGTGAATGAGTTCTCTGTACAGCGCTGCAGAATTAGTGGCGCTATATATATAAATAAATGATGATGATGATATCACCTTCATAGATTGTTAAGCAATACTGTGTGTGGCAAAGTAAACTGCTCTCTTTATTGACATAGTGCGGTGAAATGATGATAAATTGCAAGTGTTTGTGAGTCACTTCAGCAGAATAGTCCTCAAACAAATGCACCCTTGTTCCGCCTAAAGTTGGGATCTGTGCCTGGGCTTTGAAAGCTCTGATTATACTATCAGAAAAGTCTGGGTATTTCGCAACCACAGGATCTGGTTCTATTGTTATATTTACGGAGCTTATTCTACTACACTCTTCTTGTTAAGGTCCAGGCCGTCCAGTTCCTATGGGGCAGTGTTATAATTTATATAAATAACTGTTAATACATAAAAATAAAGTATTGCCTTTCAATGGCATTTGATCTGACTGTCTCAGGTAGCCAAAATATGCGCAGATCATTTCTGCAGGAGTGGTTCCCCAAATCCTTTACATTTTGTTTTTCTTGCTGAGTTTATCTGAGTCTGCTCCACCTTGATTTCATCCTTGCATATTCCCAGGCATAGTTGAGCCTCTCCCAGCCGTCCCATCTAATGCATCAGTTCTCCTTCCAGATTGGTCACCGTCTGCTGAACTTTAGCAGTAATAGATGCTAGGATAGGATCTGGTTCCTTTGCCACCCTTTGGGCCAGGCTCTTATAATAAAAGACACCGCAGTGGTTTCGGCATCTGAGTCTGCTCTCTGCTGAGCTCCCCGGGTAGTTTGTCCCAGAGCCTTCTTAGTTTGCTTGCTGCGTGGGCTGATTTAGCAAGAGGGGTGTTTTGTGACTGATGAAATCAGATCTCACCTTGTGTGTTTCCTTTACATTATTATTATTATCTTTGACTTATAAGGCGCCACAAAGGGTCCGCAGCGCCGCACATTACATATACAGAAAACAGAACAAAGACACAACATGATACACAAATATATACAAACACAGGTGACCGGGTAAAGCAAATCAGATTATATCTGACAGATAGTGAAAGGGATGGTAGAAATCAGCGAGAAGAAGACCAAAGCTTAAGAAAACAGGGCTAGGGAAGCAGGCCAAGAGGTCCAGAGGGTGAATGAGCAGTAGAAGGAGCACACAAGGAAAGAGGGCCCTGCTCATGAGAGCTAACATCCTAAAGACTCTGTATCCCTAAATTGCAGCAGGGTGGTTACTAGTATAAAGAAGTGAACAAAATTTATATATTTATATAAAGGAGTATAAACCAATTTTACAAATCATTTTACAATTAAACAAAATAAAAATAATAATATATTGAAATGAAATGTAAACCTTCTTTCCTGCAGTAGTCCAAATGGAAATGTCAATTAAGTAATGTGAATAGCTGGACGCGATGCTAATTATTTAGGTATCACCTGGAAGGGTCAACAGACAATCAGCCAATCAGAAGAGGCTAGCTAGTTCTGCTAAGTGTCCTCAGCATCATTACATATCATTACCCCAGCTCTCTCAAGATGCATCCATGTCTAATTCTATAGCATTTACGTGAATAATAATACCTAACTGTACTCGTCCTACGCTTGCCCATCGCAATTTCACCAGCGGCAAGAAGCTGCAACAATGATAGGCAAAAATTCATATATGTAAATGTACAGTATGTATACATAATGTTTGGTGCACATGTGCAATATGAAAATGTGTGTCTTATGGAAAAAAGACAGACATACTGTACATTTAACTCTAAATTAGCCCCAGCATGTTTATGATCATTTTTTTAAATTGCTAATATATGATCTAATGATAAATGTCAAAGATTTGGAAATTGTTCACTGTCACCTAAGGCGTAAAAATATCGATAAACCTCTCAATAGTGAAAGGGTTACCCAAGCCATGGCTAATTGCAATTTGTCCTATTTTTCCCATATTATATCCAAATGTAAAAAAAATATAATTTAACATTAGGATAACAACCAGCATACATTATAACAATGCCACTTAGGAAATAAAATAAATGTAAAATAAAGGTACACGGCAACAGACACCAAGCTTTATGTACTAACACACAAAGAGCCCAATGTTCTGTTTGTTCTGAAGAATGTTCTGTGTTTCTCTTGCAATGTGTATTAATTGGCTTTCTGGGCTGAGAAAGGACTACAGCAAATACTTAAAAGAGAGAATCGGGGATTGGACTGTAGGTGGTATCAGGTGTTTCGCCAAAGAACAAAAGGGTTAAAGAGGCATAAATGGACTTGTTATTTAAGTCTTATTTTACAAATCCTAATCCGCCTAATCCTGACATTAAAATTGTACATTTGTGAGTTAATGACATAGAGCACAAAAAAAGTTAAACCTATTTATTTTAATGAAAAGGGAATTAACTCAAATGAAATGACTTTTCCCTATTGCTGTCTTGGTATAGTCTGAAAGTGTGTCAAGATTCCCATGGTCTCCAGACTCCCATTCAATACACTGGTGATGAATAGGGGACGAAAATGAATAGAACATTTTTCTATGCAGGGGACATTTTTGTCTTCATGTGAACCTTATTAGATTTGAAGCTTATATAGACAAGTTTAGTACAACAGAGACATAAGTGATACAATCACTAAGTAAATATATATTATATATATCATTATATATACATATATGTGTGTGTGTGTGTGTATGTATATATATCATAGTTACTAACATTCGCAGCTTGTGTCCCGGGAGGTCCGGGAGGCAGGTGGGTGTGTGGGGGCGGGGCTCGAAGAATCGCGCCAATAAGCCCCGCCCCCTCCATTTACTTTTCCATAGCCGGTCGGGAATCGGGAGAATTGCCCTCTCTCCAGGGAGTCCAGGAAACTGACGCAGATTTCGGGAGTCTCACGGGATATTCCGGGAGAGTTGGCAAGTATGATATATATATATATATATATATATATATATTCCTTTAAGATTCTGGTCTATGTTGACATGCCGGCATTACATAATTACATAGATGCTGCAGATTTGTTATCTACACATTCACGGTGGCTAAGTGGTTAGCACTTCTGCCTCACAGCGCTGGGGTCATGAGTTCAATTCCCGACTGTGGCCTTATCTGTGTGGAGTTTGTATGTTCTCCCCGTGTTTGCGGGGAGAACATACAAACTCCACACTCCAAAAACATACTAGTAGGTTAGTTAATTGGCTGCTATCAAAATTGACCCTAGTGTCTCTGTGTGTGTGTGTGTGTGTGTGTGTGTGTGTGTATGTTAGGGAATTTAGACTGTAAGCTCCAATGGGGCAGGAACTGATGTGAATGAGTTCTCTGTACAGCGCTGCGGAATCAGTGGCGCTATATAAAAAAAGATGATGAAATATGCTACAAGTCTCCTGTTCCACCACATCCTAAAGTTGCTCTATTGGATTGAGATCTGGTGACTCTAGAGGCCATTGGAGTACACTGAACGCATTGTTGTTCGTGTAACCAGCTTGAGATGATGTGTGCTTTGTGACATGGGGCGTTATCCTGCTGGAAGTAGTAATTAGAAGATGGGTAGACTGTGCCCATAAAGGGATGCACATGGTCAGCAACAATACCTAGGTAGACTGTGGCATTTAGACAATGCTCAATTAGTATTAAGGGGCCTAATGTGTGCCAGGAAAAGTGTTTAAGCAAAGGCTCAGTGACCAGCCCTCCAGAATGCGGTGTGTGCCACGGGGCAGGGTTATACTTGCCCACTGGGTAACTGGGCTACATATATCTATTTTTCTTTAAAATGTTCCTAACTGACACCACAAACTAAGCAGGAAGAAGAAGCAGGAAGAAGACAGAGTAAGAAGAGCAGAGATAAGAAGAAGAGAAACCGAGGAGCCTTAAGGTAATTAAATTACTGCAGGGGCTGGAGAGAATAATGGGGAGGGGGCTGGAAAGAGTAGGGGGGAGGGGCTGGAGAGAATAAGGGGGAGGGGGCTGGAGAGAATAGGGGGGAGGGGCTGGAGAGAACTGTGGGAGGGCTGGAGAGAATAGGGTGGAGGGGGCTGGAGAGAATAGGGGGGAGGGGGCTGGAGATAATAGGGGGGAGGGGCTGGAGAGAGCTGTGGGAGGGCTGGAGAGAATAGGGGGGAGGGGGCTGGAGATAATAGGGGGAGGGGCTTGAGAGAACTGTGGGGGGGCTGGAGATAATAGGGGGGAGGGGCTTGAGAGAACTGTGGGAGGGCTGGAGATAATAGGGGGGGGAGGGGCTGGAGAGAACTGTGGGAGGGCTGGAGAGAATAGGGGGGAGGGGGCTGGAGAGAATAGGGGGGAGGTTGGAGAGAAGAGGGGGGTCTTTGGATTACATAAATATATGCTACAAATATAGGCTACATTAATACTATAATTAATGAATTGGTGATTAGTTATAGTATTAATGTAGCATATATTTGTAGCATATATTTATGTAATCCAAAGACCCCCCCCCCTCTTCTCTCCAGCCTCCCCAAATAAACCAAAAATGAAACCAGTAATACATTCAAAAGGCGGTGATGTGTTAATAATAATAATCTCTATTAAATGTGGGGGACATTTGATTTTGGGGATGGTGGGTGAAATAGGCCTTTGTATTAAATGGGAATGCTATTAATTTAATACTGGGGCTGGTGAAGGGAGAAATCAGTCTGTTTATTACGTGGGAAAGCTAATAATTTAATGTCAGGGCTGGTTGGTGGAAAAATAGGTTTGCTTATTAAATGGTTGGGGCTATATGAGGTGAAATAGGCATATTTATTAAATGTGTATGTTATTAATTAAATATCCAGCAGCAGCGCCAGGTAGTCAAAGCTACAAGAACATGTAGGAGAGTGCAGAACTGTGTGTCACGCTGATCGTTAGGGAAACCCACCTTCTGGTATTGGCACCGCTACTCCAGGAGGCACGGAGTCTAAACGTACCCCTGGTATTCACCAGGGACCCCCGCAAGGAGGTTTGGATTTTGCGGCAGAGGCACGCAGGTCGCGGCCCTCCCAGGTAGCCACCAGAGAGATGAAGGATTGTCATACAAGCCGAGTCAGCACGGAGCAGGCAGAGGTACACCAGGGAATAGGCGGAGCCGTAGTCAGGATAGCCAAGGTCAAACCAGGAGGTAGCAGAGATCCACAGGGAATAGACAGAGCCATAGTGAGGATAGCCGAGGTCAAATCAGAAGGTAGTAGAGATCCACAGGGAATAGGCAGAGCCGTAGTCAGGATAGCCAAGGTCAAACCAGGAGGTAGCAGAGATCCACAGGGAATAGACAGAGCCATAGTGAGGATAGCCGAGGTCAAACTAGAAGGTAGCAGAGATCCACAGGGAATAGGCAGAGCCGTAGTCAGGAATAGCCGGGTCAAAACCAAAGGGAGCCACAGATGCTGAAGGAACAGGAACTACGCTGGAGCACATGGAAGACCAAGATACTCTGGCACCCTAGAGGTGCCAGAGTCTTCTGTATATAGAGGAGCAGTGGATCTCATTGGTGGCAGCGGGGTTGGCGGTCAGGATCAGCTGACCGCCGACAGGAGGCAGAGTCAGGCGTCCCGTTGCCTAGCAACGAGGATGCCGCAGCTCTGCGCATGCGCCGGCGCCTGCAGGGCATAGATGCGTCCCGTTGCCTAGCAACGGGGCACGATGCGGCAGAAGGGGAAGGTGTCCATCCCCAGCACTTCCTGTAAGTGCGGGGACGGCACCTTACACCGTGTTTGAGAACGACAATGTGCTTGTAAAGGGCTAGGCACATCCCCTCTGCCGGTGCGTTCCAATTGGGGGGTTCTCTGCCAGTGTTCTGTTTTGCCCAGGGAACGAAAATGTCTAGTGGTGGCCAAGTGTTTAATACAGAGCCAAGTCCCTGATGGGTAATTGTACAAAATAGGAGTACTTATAAGGGAGAAGCTAAGTTGTATATAGTAGCATAGGGACAAAGGTCCAAGACGTTTTTTACAAAGAAAGGAGAAATCTGGACTCCAAGGAACAACCAGAGGAGCAAACATGGACCCCAGAACATGCCGCTCTTCACAAGAGAACAGGGATACCTAAGGCTTTTCACCCCGGATCTAGCCAGACAGACATATAAATTAATTTACACCTACTGGCACTGAGGTACATCCAACAGATGACTGTGACTTGTTAAAAATTTGACACTACCTAAGAACTCCATAGGGTACAGTGACTGACAATACAGAGCCTGGGACCCTTAATGATCAATGAACTTTGATTTTATAATTACAGACTAATCCCGATAAAATACCTTCCCACCCCCTTGCAATTATTTAAAATAATGCCCTGTTCTAAAACTTGTTGCTTTAAAAGGTGTCCAGCTGGTGGGGTCTTATCCCAGTTAGGGAACCTCGCCTCTCTGCGTCCGAACTGGCAACACACTCCCCAACACAGAAAGAGGATGTTTACTACAGAAGATTACTAAGATTACTACACTAGTATTACACTTTATCCAGAAACCAGAGCTGCCAGGAGTATACTAGTTTATCCCATGTTAATACCTGATATTTCCCCCTTCCTGTTGTAAATACACACTGCCACAGAATTATCCAATAGAAACCTTACTGGTTTTACATGATAAGAATGACCTTTCACAGATAAAAAGTAATAGCTTCTAACCCAGCCTTCAGCCCATCAGATAACCTGAGATAACCTGCAATTAAGTACATCATCTAAGGGATCGGTAGCAGAGCTTCTGTCTCTCTCATGATAATCGCTCATAAATTTAGGCTCACTGTGCATTTGGGTGTGAATACAGTTTATAATTTTTCTTGGCTTGGATTAATTGGGGAAATTGCCATTTCATTGTTTTGAATATTTACTGTTGTATAAAATAAGTTGTTTATATGAGGTGCAATCTGTCACAGACGGCACTATGAAATAGTAAACATGCGTAACCACCATTTTTTAAAATATTTGTCAACATATTGCTGCGCTACATATTGTGCGGCACGGTGCGCTACTACACAAACTGTACAATTTCTGCTCCGCGCACAGCAGGTATGGTGAAAATATCATTTTATATATTCTGGGCTTGATTCATTAAGGAAAGTAAAGCAAAGAAATTAGTAATTTTGCACCTTGGCAAAACCATGTTGCATTGGAGGGGGAGGTAAATTTAAAATATGATGGCAGATTTATAGTTGAGGCAGGGGCTGATCTAGACTTTATGTTTAGGGGGGGCGATTTTGCATAATCACGCCCCTCCTTTGCTCTGATTGGCTGGCCTGCGTTAACCCCGCCTTCCGCCCACTATTGGCCCCACCCCCTCCCGTTGTGGTCGCCGGCTGGGACCACTCATTGGCTGGCCCGCTCCCGCTTAGCCCCGCCCCTCCCGTTTTAATCGGCGGCTGGGACCTAGCTTTTTGCTGCTACGGGGGGCGAATGCCCCGATCGCCCCCCCCTGGATCCGCCACTGAGTTGAGGTAGGGTATATTCTAGATCAACTTTACATTTTTGGGTAAAAATAAAGCTATCAAGTATTTGTGCGCTACATGAAAAAACAGCCAAGATTTAACTTATGTGCAAAATAATAAACTATTTTGCAGCCCTTGCATTGTAACATGGTTTTGTCGGGCAGAAAACGTACTCCTTTTTTTTTTTACTTACTTACCTTAATGAATCAGGTCCTCTATATCTAAGTACTAACAATCGAACAGCTAATGGTATACGTACACATGAAATCAGTAGCATGTTCTTGTCTAACATTGGAACCCATTAGCCAAAAATGCAACAACTGCATGTCACACACTTTTGATGTGCGGTTCCACTGGTGTTTGAATAAGCGCCAGTGGAACTAAGGCCTTACAGTAGGAATGGGCAACAGATAGCCCTAGGGCCACATATAGCTTGTAACACTTGTCTAAAATGCCTGCTGATATATTATTACAGATAGGTTTCTCATTCTTTGATTAAACGTATTGTTTTAACTTATTAAGCTTAATGTCCGGCACTTTTAAAGGTCAGAGGGCCACCTATGCGGCCCCTGAAGTGTATCAGGTTACCTATCACTGCCTTACAGCCCCATGTAACCAGGTATAGCCTTATCAGGCCACCATATATCCTAATGTTACAATATACCCTCATCATTCCACCATATAGCCTCATATGACCCCATATAGCCCCCTAATTTTACCATATATGCTTAGATATCTACATATAATACAGCTTCACGATAGAAACATAGATTTTCATGGAAGAAAATAACCTATTGATCCATATAGTCTGCCCTTTTTTGTCAGTTTTTTGGGGGGTTGGGAGGATTTTTTTTCCTGCCATTTTATAGCTTTATAATACCCCATATAACTTTATAATGCCCCATATAGCTTTATAATGTCCCTAATATAGCCGTATAATGCTACATATAGCTCGACAATGCCATTATATTCTTGTTGCCTACTGTCCCAAAATATCCGGGACACTCCCGAATTTCTGTCAGTTCTCCCAGACTCCCATCCTGTCCACTTCCTTAGAAGGGAATGGCGTCATCCTGGCCTCTAATGATGCAGTTCCCGTGATTATGACTCAGCAACGAGATCTGCCATACCAGACGGGAGATCTTAAATGTCAGCAAGTATGCACTATATACCACCATAATGTCCCCATATAGACAATACAGCTCTATAGCCTTATAAAGAAACCATACACCAATCCTCGTGCCCCCATAATACCCCCTTAGCAGTCCTAAGGGCAGGATTCTTACCCCAGGATCCCTGTGCTGCCCCTGCTCTTTCACACAATACTATTATTATTATCTTTAATTTATAAGGCGCCACAAAGGGTCCGCAGTGCCGTACATGACATACAGAAAACACATTGAGCCATGACACAACATGATACAGAAAGAACACAAATATATACACAGGTGACATGGTAATGCAAATCAAATTATATCTGGGACAATGTGTGAAAGTGATGTTAGATATCAGTGAGAAGTAGGCCAAAGCTTAAGAAAACAGGGCTAGGGAAGCAGGCCAAGAGGTACAGAGGGTGATGGAATAGTAGAAGGAGCACACAAGGAAAGAGGGCCCTGCTCCTGAGAGCTTACATCCTAAAGGGAAGGGGGAGACACAAATAGGGTGGTACTCTCAGAGGTATTTAGCTGCATCGCTGGTAGATAACAAAAAGGTTTTGAATTGTGTTTTCATGACATTTTCTCATTGATTATTACAGTTTAGCTACCATGTCCTTTTGCTATAGGGAATATAAGTTTGAGCAAGGCAATGCCGGTCATATTACATGACCCTTTCTATTACTATTGCTATAATTGCACATGGCAGCCTATTAATAACGCCTCTTTCTGCTTAATGCCTTTGTTAGGTTACTGAAGGGGTTTAATGCAGGGATGTGTGCTTCTGATCACATGACATGATGTTCTCCTTCAGGCAATACACATTTTTTGTCACTATATTGAAAATCTGTCACGGTCACTAGGATTCTTGACCCAGAATTCTGCCAATAGTTGTCTACTTCACCAGAGGCGCGGAGTCTAACGTAGCGGCTGGTCTTCTCCAGGGACCCCCGCAAGAGGGTATGGGTTTAGCGGCTTACGCTGCACAGGTCGCGGCCCTCAGGAGAGTATGGCAGGGTCAACGGACATAAAGCTATTCAGGGAGAAGGTAGAGGATAGAGCAGACAAGGTAATAGGAGGTGGTGAGATGCTCTGCGGGTTGCAGGTGATAGCAGCGGAATAGTGGAGATGATCTGCGGATGGCAATTGAGGTAACAGGAGTTGTAGAGATGCTCTGCGGGTTGCAGGAGATAGTAGGGAGAGTAGTGGAGACGAGGTATCCGGCCAGCAGGTGAGGTGATAGAAGATGCTGCGATGAACTGCGGATTGCAGATATTACCACAGACGTGGAGACGAGGTATCTGGCCAGCAGGTGAGGTGATAGGAGACGCTGTGATGAACTGCGGATTGCAGATATTACTACAGACGGGGAGATGAGGTTATCCAGCGGCAGATGATGAAACAGGAGACACTGAGAAGCTGAGTAGGTAAGGAACCAGGAGGTAAGTTAACCACAGATACCTCACTACCTCAGCAGAGTGAGGACCAAGAACAGGCATTGGGAGTAGGTCAAAGGTGCCTTAAATAGGAGAAGGCTGACAGAGAACCAATAAGGAGTGACAAAAGTTTTTAAAGCTCGTTCCGGTCTGCACATCCGCAGAACCATACCAAGATGGCGGATGGACGCTGCGCTGCATGGACGCCGGCAGAGGGGTGAGTGAACCCGGTCTAGGCTTAGAAGAACCAGAGACCCGGCGAATGACAATATATATATATATATATATATATATATATATATATATAATATAATTAGTCTTATACTTGCCTACTCTCCCGGTCACCTCCAGGAAGAGTAGACATCCCCCTGGGCCTTGGTGGAGGCGGGGCTTAATGGAGTGATCACGTCATTAGTCCATGGTCCCTGCTATGCAGTGCTATGAATTTCTGCATCCCATAGCAGGGGGTGGGGCCAAGGTGACGCAATGGCGTCACCACTTCTTCCATTGTCACAAGGCTTTAAATGAAGGCAAGTATGAGAGAGAGAGAGATAACAGTTGTGGAGAATCACACAATAATTTGTATAATTATTCTATTTATATACATTGATATACTTATAGTACTCTATCTTGCTTGTCTAACACTAAGGCATGTGTAGATACGGAATCTTTAGAAAAAAAATGATCAGACTGTCATAGCATTTACAGGAAATAATAAAATAGTGCTTTGTCATTCCACCCTAAGGGGGGTGTAATTTAGTTTAAATGACACATACACAGCACTGAAAATCCTGCTTCCTCCTTCCTGTATTGACACGTAAGTGCCAGTTGTGAAAGTTTATAGTAACCAGATACATTACTGCTAATAGCAATATATTGTTACAATTATTGAATGTAAATACACATTTGGTTACATACATTGGTGAGCCTGCTCCAACTACAAATACTAAGACATAGTATAAGTCACTTGGAAGTTTCATAGTGCCATTGCTCTTTGGTCAACACCCTTATCTGTTAACCTACTTCTTTATATGTGGGTATCATGTCTAGGGCTAGATTTACTCAACGTTCTAAAAAGGAAAAGTGGATGCGTTGCCCATAGCAACCAATCAGATTCGAACTATGAGCAACACCTCCACTTTTCCTCTTTAGAACTTTTAGTAAATATTCTCCATAAGGAGATAAAATGCACATTATTCATGAAGATAATCTGAACAAACAGCACTTCACAGGACATATGCACTTACACTTATATGGTGATATGAACTTATTTGTATAATCTAATGCATACAATGTGTCATTATTTATTTATTAGCCTATAGCTCCAACATATTATGCAGTTTTACAGTGAACGTTTTTTGACTCACTCACATAGCAGTAAAAAAAAATACAATTGAGCTGACCAATAATGTAATGTAATTGGGAATAGTTCAAATAAGTATTCACCAATTTTAAATGGCATAACCTGTTAGTGCAATATTTAAAAGTATCAAAATCCCATTTTATACATAGTCCTTTAATATGATATGCATGTGTCTTCAAAGGCAATGGAAGCTTTAGCCGCAATAAAATAATATGTGATTACTTGCAGGAAACACAGATTTCAGTGTTTTTAATCCTGTAAAAATGAATTTCAAAGCAAAGTTCTTCTCAGAAAAATAAGTTTTGTAGACATTTTCAGCAATCCCATGACTCAATTCAGATGCCAGTGTAAACACTATATTTGGCATTAATCCCCAGAGCCGCAGAGCTGACAGGGAAGTCAGAGCCGTAACTAGATCTTTTGGTGCCCTGGGCAAAAGAGAACACTTTGAAAATAATAGTGTTTACACTTAATAAATATGCCTCCTTCTCCGCAAACAGCCACAACATTAAAGGAACAGAATTCATATTTAATATTTAGATCTATTCCCCCTCACCAGTCCCACCATTAAATTAATAACATTCCCATTTAATAAAAATGTCTATTTCCCCCACAAGCCCAAAAATCAAATTAACTCATCATCATCATCAGTTATTTATATAGCACCACTAATTCCGCAGCGCTGTACAGAGAACTCACTCACATCAGTCCCTGCCCCATTGTAACTTACAATCTAAATTCCCTAACACATACACACAGACTGAGAGAGAGAGACTAGGGTCAATTTGTTAGCAGCCAATTAACCTACCAGTATGTTTTTGTAGTGTGGGAGGAAACCGGAGCACCCGGAGGAAACCCACGCAAACACGGGGAGAACATACAAACTCCACACAGATAACACATACTTACCAACTTTTTATTCTGAGGTGAAGTGTGAGGACGTATGGGGTGGGCAGCAGCAAGTCGTGTCATATTGTCCCTGCTACTCAATTAGGGGAAAGTGTTATTTTGATGAGGTGGGCAGGCCAAAATGACGCGTTTCACCATCATTCGCATCATGGATGCTACCATCCTGGATGCAGGAGAGCTACCCGGAAATCGGGAGTCTCCCGGACATTCCAGGAGAGCCAGCAAACTGGAATTAACAGCTTACAAATTTCCCAAAGTTTATTTCAGACTGGAGCTTGAGCGGCAGTTGCACCCTGGGTGGCCACACCACCCTATTTCCATCCCAGCAGTGGTGGAAGTTGGGGGTATACGGTGGCATGTAATACTGACTTCATTGTAAAACTACTAAATTCCATTCATTTAAATTCCCATTACATTTTTCATACCAGCACCTATAAATTTCCACTTCGACCACTGCACCACAGTTCATAAGTTTGAATAATTACTAATAGATGAATAATTTGCTATTACTCTTGTATGATCTTTAGTCCGCAGACGACCTGTAGTAAAATGGAAACACAGAAAACAAGAGAGTGCAAATTGTGTAGTATATTAGATACCTCTAAATGGAGACTAATAAAATATACTACTGCTCACACTATTGCACCCTTACAACTGTCCCAATCTCCACTCTGAGCCACATTTGCTCCTCATGTTTCAGCTCTGTCCTCTTCCACTTAGAATGTTAGTGCTCTCATGAGCAGGGTCCTCCATACCCTTTGTTTTCATGTCTGCAGTTATTTTGTCTACCTTGTATGTCCCTGTTTTATGTATGTCCTACTTTACCTACTGTGCTGTGCGGGGCTGCGGAGCACTGTGGCACCTTACAAATCGACGATAATAAGAATTCTCCTCCTTTTTTGCAGAACTGGACATAGTCAAACAATCCCCACTACTTATTAACTGGGGAGAAATAGGTCTGTTTATTAAATGTGAATACTATTATCGTAATGTTGGGGTTGTTTGGGGGGGATCAAAGGCATATTTTTTTCAAATGTGAATGCTGTTAATTTAATGTTAAGGGTTGGATACATGGAGGGAGGCCTAATTATTACATGTGGGTACTTTTGATTTTATGTTGTGGCTGTTTAGGTTTAACTTAAGACACAAACTGCAACAGGTAGTGAAAGCTGTAAGAACAAGTAGGAGAGAGCAGGGCAGTCTGCCAATTGGTTCTGGTGGGTACAGTCCAATTTTGTGTGACTGTACCATTTGCTGGGATAGTCAGGATATATGTCCTGCTTCACACTGTACTGCTTGGGAAAGCAGGGGCAAACGCGGGTTTTGCAGAGGGGGGTTTCCACACCACGCGGCCAGTGGGCGTGACCAGCATGCATGGGGGCGGGGCTATAATTTTAGAGATTGCTTAGCTGCTCTCCAACTCCCCATAATATACATGCTGTGTGCACTACTGTTAGGTGCATGCAGCTCTCTCTTTTCGAACAGAGCCATGTGAAGCAGGGTCCAGCCACCTCAATTATACAGTGCCCCAAGTTTGGAGGGGGGTTTCCAGGCACCCCCCCCCTTTCCCTCGGTTTGCCTATGGAAGGGTAGCAGCATAGACCTAGCAGTAGTGCACAAGTATTTGAAGGGGATGGGAAGAGTTGGAGAGCAGCTTAGCACCATCTAAAATTATAGCCACACCCCTTGCATGCTGGTCATGTTCACTCTGGTGGCATGGCAAGGAAACCAGTTCTAGAAATTCGTTTGCACCTAGTAGTACAGGGCATTCAATTCCCCAAAAGTCTACTGCATTATGCAAAAGATGCATGCTGCAGTACCGTTTACAATCACCAGGTGGCACAAAAATATTCCGTCCAGAAGGGCTGGAAAAGGGATCATGAAATAATTACCTTTCTGCTACACATTTCATCTGGAGTCCCACCTTACAAAATCCTATAAACTAAGACATTGACTCCTAAAAGGGTCTGTAAATGTGTAATATCATCTATACTGAATATCATTATTTTTGTGGGTTGTCTTTGTGTTTAATGATGATTTGTATCTGAACGTCTGCTGAGACACGTACCTGTGAATCAAACTATTTATTTTTAAAACAAGTTTAAAGGTCATACTTTGGCCAATTGTAAAGCTGAGACTTTGAGGCTGTGCACAAGGAAGAGGAAATAATTGTTTAATTACAAGAAATCATTTGTATGACAAATTAAAATGTTTATGAGCTATAGCCCCATCCTGCCTGATCTGATTGCTTTCCAGTTGTTGGACGATGACACCAAACGACCAGATCTGGTCGAGTGATTAGAATAAATGTTATTTTTGGCTATTCCAGGTGTATTAAACGCTGGAAAATTTGCTTCTGTTAGGTGAGAAAAGATCACTTTGCTGCAGAACTGTATAGAAAGGAACTGATTAACCTGTAAATTATTGCAACCAGAACTGAATGATGATCAGAAATGACTATGATGTATATGGTATGAGTACTTTACGGATCCAGGGGCAAACGCAGGATTTGTAGAGGGGGGTTTCCACACCATGCCACAAGTGGGTGTGACCATCATGCATGGGGGCATGGCTATAATATTAGACAGTGCTTGGCTGCTCTCCAACTCTTCCTATCACTATAATATAAATGGGCAATGCTGCGTGCACTACTGTTAGGTGCACGCAGCTCTCCCTTTTCAAGCAGAGCCGTGTGAAGCGGGGGCAGGGTCCAGCCACCTCAATTATACAATGCCCCAGGCTTGGAGGGGGGTTTCCAGGCGCTAGGAACCCCCCCCCCCCCCCTCGGTTTGCCTATGGGATCATAGTTCAATCTCTGATCCCTGAGTACTGTGGAACGGTTTTTGAGTTAAGCTGGGTACTTGGGCTAGACCCACAGGTACACTTTCTATAACCGGATAGTCTCTTGTCTTGTCTTGTCCCTCCCCCCCACCCTCTATCCGTCTGTTTTCCTTGTCTGTTCTCTATGCCGTCTTCGGGTTATGTACACTAGGTCATAAGATGTGTTTTTTGTTTGTACCAATATTTTTTCTCACTTTTATTTACTTGTTTGATTGTTTATCTAAGCAGTGTGGATTGTTCAATATAACTGATCTGCTGTATGTACTCTGCAACCACTGCTATGTTTGTAATATGCTTTTCTAAACAATTCAATAAAAAGCTTTTAAGTTAAAAAAAAAAAAGAAATGACTATAATGTTCTTCAATACATCATTTGATACATTACCTGCATACATAAAATCTGAAAAACCTAGCATCACTGTGTGTGTATGGAGTGTAGATAGTTTCTGCAGACGGAGCTACTAGTAGGAGCAAGTGCGAATCCTGCATGTCTGTGTGACCGTTCACATGACACTTGCGGCACTGCAGCTATTCTGCATGTACATGTCCCGTCATGCGCTGACAGGCAGAGCTTGGTTATAGATATTACGGAAACACACTCACGGGACACATCAGTATTATCTGCTGCTTACAACACAGTTAATTGAGAGCAGTGTGTCTTGTGACCCCTCCCATTGCCCGCCCACAAAGGGGCGTGTCACAACTAGAGGATGACAGAAGCCACGCCTCTGCTTCGTGCAGTCTTCTCTTAACCCCGCCCCCTCTGTGTCAGTTCAATACGTGTAAGCGCTAGCAGGTTCCCGAAGGCCCCGCCTCCCCCCGGGAACGCCCCGTAGGCGGAGCGCTGGCCGTCAGTGCTCAGGCTGCCGGCTCCATGCGCCCCGGGACCCGGCGGAGGTACCATGAGGAGCGGATGCAGCGGGGCCATCCCGGGCCTCCTCCTGTTGCTGGCGCTGGGGATCCGCATCGGCGGAGGTAAGGAGGAGGGGAACGGGGGTCGGTCGTCACCGTTCTGGTTTCATTGTCATCTTCACCGTTCTCCTGTGTCAGTGTCCTGTCCTCCATCACACCCAGGCCGGGTTACATCAGCACCAGCTGCCTCTGACATTGTCACCATCCGGGGTTATCACACCTACTGCTCTCCTTATCTCAGTGTGTGTCTCACTCCCTGTATCATCGCCGCATCAGCCTGCAACCATCTCATTCAGTGGCTGCTGACCTCCCCCCATCCTGTAATCCTCTCACTCCCCTTTATCTGTCTGTCCCCCACTCATTCTACTGCTTCCCCCCCACCCAGTGTCCTCTCAGTACCTGTCCCACTACCCCCTCTTCTGTAACCCTCTCACTCCCTGACTCACCTTTATCTATATGTCCCCACTCATTCTACTGCTTCCCCCCCACCCAGTGTCCTCTCAGTACCTGTCCCACTACCCCCTCTTCTGTAACACTCTAACTCCCTGACTCACCTTTATCTGTCTGTCCCCACTCATTCTACTGCTTCCCCCCCACCCAGTGTCCTCTCAGTACCTGTCCCACTACCCCCTCTTCTGTAACCTCCCACTCCCTGACTAACCTTTATCTGTCTGTCCCCCACTCATTCTACTGCTTCCCCCCCACCCAGTGTCCTGTCAGTACCTGACCCAATACCCCCTCTTCTGTAACCCTCTCACTCCCTGACTCACCTTTATCTATATGTCCCCACTCATTCTACTGCTTCCCCCCCCACCCAGTGTCCTCTCAGTACCTGTCCCACTACCCCCTCTTCTGTAACCCCCCACTCCCTGACTCACCTTTATCTATCTGTCCCCACTCATTCTACTGCTCACCCTACCCAGTGTCCTGTCAGTACCTGTCCCAATACCCCCTCTTCTGTAAGCCTCTCACTCCCTGACTCACCTTTATCTGTCCCCACTCATTCTACTGCTCACCCTACCCAGTGGCCTGTCAGTACCTGTCCCAATACCCCCTCTTCTGTAAGCCTCTCACTCCCTGGCTGCCCTTTATCTATCTGACCCCCACTCATTCTACTGCTCACCAGCCCCCACCCAGTATCAGTACCTGAACCACTAGCCCCTCTTCTGTAACCCTCTAACTCCCTGACTCACCTTTGTAAATCTGTCCCCCATTCATTCTGCTGCTCACCCCCCACCCCCCCACCCAGTGTTCTCTCAGTATCTGTCCCACTACACCCTCTTCTGTTCCCCTCTCACTCCCTGGCTGCCCTTTATCAATATGTCTCCACTCCTTCTACTGCTCATCACCCCCACCCTGTGTCATATCAATACCTGTCTCACCAGCCTCTCTTTTGCACCCCTTTCACTCCCTGGCTCACCTTATCTATTTGTCCCCACTCATTCTACTGCTCACCACCCTCACCCCAGTGTCTTCTAAGTAGCTGACCCACTACCCCCTCTTCTGTACTCCTTGTAACATCACCTCCTTACCCTAAGACAAGTACACCTCTCAGTACCTGTCTTTTCACCCCCATCATTAATTGGCTCATCACCCCTCAGCCAATACCCCACTTACTCCCTGGCTCTCTCCCCAGCTTTGCCCCCCTCCAACTGCGAGGAGAACCAGTTCCAATGCATGAACCAGCGATGCATTCCTAACCTATGGAGATGCGATGAGGATGATGATTGCTCCGATAACAGTGATGAGGAGGGCTGCCGTGAGTTCGGGTTCAGGGGGGGCACCGATTATACTGTTTGCTCTGCCACTGAGAGACCACAGCTGCGGCAAAACCTCTTGGGAGGCAAAGCTTAAAATGTAACTGTGAATGACAATTATGCATTCCAGTGCAGTATGCTCTGTGTCTAGTGCTCTGGCTGACATGATTTACCCCAGAGACAAATCCATTACATGTTTGATAGGTATCCCAGGGTTAATATTACAGTGCCACACTGTAGTGAGCTTTACAGGATGGCACATGTAGTCATGCAGTGTGCTTATAGAGTATTGCATTTATGAAGATGCTTAGAGGAGGTTTGAACCTCAGGATATCCTAATAATATAAGCAAATGTAGAACAATCAGTGGATGAGTTTTTTCATATCTTAACTTCTCTGAATAGGTCATGAAACCTCACATCATGGAGGTCAATCTGACTTTGACCACGTGTTAGTTCTTTTGTTGAATCATTGTTTTATAACCTTGTAGTTGGGTCTTTATATATAACATAGATATTATCTGTAACTACAAAATACATCTGCTATAGGGTATGCTGTTTGCAATTATTGTGTATTGTGGAAAAGTGTGCTTTATGGTGTTGCAAATATAGATCTTATATTTGACATAATCTCCTAACTGCTATGTGCCTGCTATTCTGTCTTCCCCGGCATCCATGTGCATTGTATTTATAATCTAAACAAATATGTCCCTTCTATTCAGTATATTGCATTGTTTATGTTATGTGGTCCAAATAATGTCATAGCTCTATATTATCTACATTATTTATTGTGACATCTATAGGATGATGTCTAGATGTCACAGGCTTCTATATCCTTAGTGTAGACATGAGAACCTGCAGTCTGTATGTTCTTGGCACCTGTAACACGTAGTCTGGTTACTTTGTAGCTCCTATTGAAAATGTCTTCCTCCATCTTTACCTTTCCCTATTCAGTTTGTCATCTCTGTGTGTTATCAGATAAACTGGATGTAGCCGCTCTTTATGAATGAACGTTACCACCTACCAATCATTGGCAGCAGGAGAGCATCAGATGTAGTCACATGTAACAGAGGTGACCAGTAGGAAAGCAGAGATTGTGTACACACCCCTATCCCTGTGTGTTAGTGGGTGTGCCCAGCATTAACCATTACAAACCTTTACTCGTCTGTCACCACAAATTGAGTGATATTATGAATTTACTACACAATGATTGGTTTATAGATCACATAGGTATTCATTGTGTTGGTATATAGCATACATGTATAAGATCTGCGGACATATAGTCTATTTCCTCACCTAGTGTGGGCTCAGTTCTCTGCCACCACATGCAAACACTGCTGTGTCTGGTTACATGAGGAAATAAATCCGTGTCCTGCTTTGTCATGCTGTCAGGGCATTTTCACTAGTCACACCCACCCCCATGACACACGTCTATAATTCTGCCACATATTTCTATTGATCCCATCAATCGCCTTCCTTGGAAATTCACACTGTGTACAGAACTCTTTACAAAGATTTGTAGTAGTGGATTTTCATTTGCATTTAGCCAAAAGTGTTTGTTTATCTCCGTAGGGAGATTGCAAATTTGTGGTCATTCTATAGACCCAAGCAGAAATATTTAAACCTCAAGAACATTTAAAAAAACAAACACGTATGGTCCCACTTAAATACCTTTTTTAGATAGAGGTTTGGTAAACAAATATGTGTTTAAATAAGCAGTAGACATATTTAGATCAGCAGTAGAGATGTTCCTGGCAGCAAAAGCCTTATCGCATCTGATCATGATGCAAATAGGGAGTCACAGGGTCAGACTCTATCACAATTTAATCATTCATCACTGTTTGCTGTTATGTCAGAATCACTTGAAAGGACATTCAAGTTAGTACTTCTGGTCATGTGATATTTATTTTGTGATCCACTTTGTGCCAACATTGGTTTAGATGCCCCAATCTTTAAAGTCATATTATGAGTTCCTATATTAGGACATTACAGCCCATCCTTTTATATTTTTGCTAAAGCCAGAAAGTATCTATTGCCCTTGTTTGGTCTTTGGGAGGGTCACATTAAAATAAACAACTTTTGGAAACAAGACATTGGTTTCAGGGCTGCATTTAACTTTTTTCCTTTTTAGTTTAATTTTTTTGCTGTTTTTACCATCCACTATTTTCCACATTAACTTAATGGAGGGGTCAGTTTTTGTTATAGAGGTATAGGCATGTTTCTTGCGCAATAACTAATTTAAGGCATATTCATTCTGTGTCTGCAACAAGTGTAATTATAGTCCTGATTGGCTACAAAATTCCGCATGTCGTCTTGCTGACTAATATACATATATATGGTGGGAAATGTACCAGAGCCGTTTATTGTCAAACCTCCCCGATCAGTCTTAATTAAAACTTGCTTTTTTTTTGTACTGTATATTTTTGGGTAATATGTGATTTAATGGAGCGTGTTTTGCTTTTGGAGACGGGTTGAATTTATACAGCTGTGTCAAATTCTATTGCAGGAAGAAGGGTTACAGGAATGTTAAACTGAATTATTAATGTGAGATTCACTTCTCTTCACCCGATAACACTAATTGGCGTTGGGCACTAAGATCTGAGTTGTGCTTTCTTCATGCAGAATTCTGACAGTGGCTGTGAGTGCTGTGTATTTATATCTGCTTGGTTGTGCACTATCTGATGCAAATAGCATGCTCTATCATCAGTTTACGGTGCGGAGCTAGGAGCTTGATACGAAGAGACTTTTAAATGTAGGCTTGAACTCATGCAATATAATCCTGACAGATCTGATGATGCTGGGAAGCTGTGTAATATGTAATATGTATAATGTTACATCTCCTAAACTCTACCCATTGTTAGCTTAGTTCAGCCACATTGTGGAGCTGAATCAGCACCAGCAACAGAGGACAGAGCCAACATCTACAGTATCAGAACTGCATAACCTTCTGCAGCAAACATAAAGGACAGGCAGGGCTTAAACTCCCATAATAATACTAATAATTGTAGTGTACAGTTGGTCAATATTATAAAAGAGGGACATTTACAGGGAGAAATCTTTATAACTAAAACATGTCACTGTCTCTGGAAATTTAGGACCGTTGACAACTATGGGATATAGTCTCTAAGTTTTTCTTCAGTATTTGGAACCTAACTATATTTTCTATGTATTCTTGTACTACTCGGTCATAAATATTGGATTTTCTATTGCATTTGTGTCAAAGATCAGCTTGGATAAATCTGAAATTAATAGTACAGAGTAAAAGGATATGTTTCATCAGCCTCGATATGAAAAACAAACAAATTAGGCCTCATTACTAAACCAGTAGGTCACACCCATGTATGATTATTTTTTGATAAAATGTAGCCATAAAACTGTGCCCTTATCTCCCTTGTACTTCCTGCAAAAATACCATAGGCATGAATTAGCAGTTGGTATGGTCTGTCCTGTGTGCTGAAGATTCTGTGATTCCTATCTCATGTGATCGTTCAGAGCTAATCAGGAGCCCCCCGCTTGCAGACCTTACAGTGTGATAAGTGCATGGAAAGTTTCCCTGCCAGTAGGATGCTTTTATTAATACTCATGAGTGTTATATGTGATCAGAAGATGGCTAACTTCATGCAAACATTTAGAAAGGTTAATATAAAATAAGTTATAGAGCTGTAACAGCAGCACATGTTAATTATATGGGCGCCACTTGACACAGAGGAGGAGGATGAGCTGTTTTAAGTGTCTTGCAGCCGGGACAGCAGCTTTTCTGATGTCCCTTCCTCCCCAGTGCTGGAGTCTGGAGTAGGTTGTCTCCATCCCACTACTGAGGATTTGGGGTCTTTCCTTCTTGGGTTCTTGGATCTGGTTGATCACCAGGAGTAGGAGCTGCTTCAAGGTTTTTGGGCATTTGTTTAATCCTGTCATCCAACCCGATTCTGCCCAACTTTTTGAAGATGTCTTTCAAACCCTGGCGGTGATCTCGTGGGTGGGGGCGGCTCAGTCCGCAGCATGAAACAGCAGATCAAAATAAGTGGAAGTAGCGCTGGTGAGTTACGTTGGCGCCCATAACAGCTGCGTAATGCGATTGCTGCAAAGCTGTTTTTGATTCTCCCGCTGTCTGGCATGATCATTTAGTCACGGACTTGGGTCGGGCCGCAGGAGATTTTAAACAATGGTTCAAGTGGAAGCAGCGCTGCTGAATATTTATAGTGGCACTGACTGCATATAACTAAACCTACAGTACCATAAAGTACTTGTAGGAGGAAGCTGGACACAAGTCATTAGTATGGGGTGCGTTGAAGCCATGTTGTGCAGGAATCCAGAGGATAGTGCAGAAACCTTCTTCACCTCATGATACACATGGAGACAGAACGGCTTTACAGGTTTCAAGTCCACACAGATACGTACATACAAAGCTTGGCCTCTGCATGTGCACAGAGACAGGACTACTGGGCCACAAGCAGCTGTTATGGCGCACGCGCAGTGATGTCCCATTTTCATATGCCCAATTGAGAAGAATGTGAGCCCTTGGAGCGCATGACTACCCCCCCCACTCCGCCTCCCCAGATTTTACTGTGGGGCCTGCCAGTTAAGTATTAGTCCTCTGTATGGAGCCTGAAACATACTATAGACCTCTGAGGAGAACTATAGACAGTGTGTGATATTCGTATGCAGGCAAAATAAAATTAATTCAGCTAGACCCTGCCATATGTTATATGTGTGTGTGGGGGGGGGGGGGGGGGGGCACGTTTATTTTGGGAGGGGGTGGCTGGACGACTTTAATGTGATTTCTAGCGGTACATTTTTGTATGTAGTCTATGGAGTGTTTTATTTTTGTTAAAGTTTGATTTATTTTTAATTTGCAAAGCAGGATGGCTTATCTTTTTATATCTTGCCTTAAGCGGATTTGCATCGACTTGAGTAGAGAAGATAGTATGTTGTTTACCTAAAGATCTCGAGATTGAATTCTCTGTTTATATAATCCAGTTTTATGTGTAGTTTTATAATATCCTTGTTGAATAATTTAATACCATAGAGACATTTGTGTACACTTTGTGACACACTTTTGTTAAGTCAAAACCTGGACAATTTTATTATAGAATTTTTTTTTTTTTTTTTTTAGTGCTTATTATAATCTCTGCTATTCCCCAGACTTGAGGTGGCAAAGGATCTAGGACAGTGATTCACAACCAGTGCGTCTGGATTTGTGTTCCTAAAACTATCCTGATATTTCATAAGTTGTTAGGACTTCTGGGAATAAGCCACACCTATTCAAGAGAATAGACTTCTTGGAAATGCGAAGTACATGGCAACACTTTAAGTGTTGCTGTTGTTATCTTTTAGAGCAGGGCAGAGTCTTGTGCCTTTACAGAATTTCCACCTACAACCAGGCTGTTTCGACCTTATTACAACTCATCAGTACAGGGTAGATTTTTCGGGTTGGCTTATAAAGCATTATGGGCTAAATAAATTGGAATCAATGCAGTGCAGATGATTTGTGAACTATATTTAAAGTTATTGAATCAGCCAATGTTTGCCTTTGTTTTATTGATTGCTTTTTAAATGTAGTCATATTTGTTCATGATTCTGTTCTTTCTAAGGATATTTTAACATTAATGAACAGCACGGTGGCCCAGTGGTTAGCACTTCTGCCTCACAGCACTGGGGTCATGAGTTCAATTCCTGACCATGACCATGACCTGTGTGGAGTTTGTATGTTCTTCCCGTGTTTCCTCCGGGTGCTCTGGTTTCCTCTCACACTCCAAAAAAAAAACCTACTGGTAGGTTAATTGGCTGCTATCAAAATTGACCCTAGTCTTTGTCTGTCTGTGTGTGTGTTAGGGAATTTAGACTGTAAGCTCCAATGGGGCAGGGACTGATGTGAATGAGTTCTCTGTACAGCGCTGCAGAATCAGTGGCGCTATGGTTATGATGATTAATGAACCACAAAAAAGATTTAGCATGTCACAATATCATAATTGGGAATTGGTGATATAGTGGTTTGCGATACCAATGCATTTACTAATTTTCCCTCGATAAGAATGGATGTCTTTGGAAAAAATTGTTGATATTTAATTTCCCTTGTCTCTCATTATTTAAGGGGTTGATTACACATAAGAGCATAACGTGAACGCGGGCGCTGTTAAAATAAAATAAAAAATGAGCAAAATGCGATTCATTCTCGTTGAAGTTTTCAAAGCAAATTGAGGGGCTCTACAAAGGAAGGGTAGCACCTGGTACCACCTGCGCTCTGACAGATGGATGGCAAACATGACCCTTAATGATCTAATTGATTTCAATTGGGCTATTAAAGGGCATTGTGATTGTTTCAGAGCCACAGCAGTTGTGTTATTGTGCCAGGTACCCAATATGCCTGTTGATATTGCAGCGCGTTCAGCCAGCTTAAGTAATGTTCTATTTTATCGGTGAGTGTACCTGCGATTCATTGCACTCACATGAGACTCACGTAACATGGCTGACCTAAGGCCACACTATGGTCCCCAGTGAAAACCCTTTTAAAGAGTGTCACTTCCATTAGTAAGATTTGCTTTCCGGTGACCGAGCTTCAACTGTATTACTGCCATTAGTACACGTGGGCTCCACTGACAGACCGGTTGAAACATGTCCTACCCATTAGTACTCTTTGTCCTGAGTAATGGTCTGTAAAACAAGCCTTTGCCATTTATTTGTATACTTTAGTCTCGGGTGACTGACCCTGCAAGTCGTCCCTGAAAGGCAGTGCTAAAAGTAATGGGAAACTTTATGATACCATCCTTTCTTTTTGGTGTTAAAGTGTGTTTAGTCACTGAATAAACTCCAAATGCCCCGATTGGGGGTGAACCAATAGTGCCTTGCTTATAGATAGCTGCTATAGTAATCTGATTACCTTTCCTCAATTTATTTTGTACTCCCGACATCTGTGAATGTGGGTTGAAAGCATTTTGACAATCATCATCATCACCATTTATTTATATAGCGCCACTAATTCCGCAGCGCTGTACAGAGAACTCAGTCCCTGCCCCATTGGAGCTTACAGTCTAAATACACACACACACACACACACACACACACACACACACACACACACACACACACACACACACACACACCCATTTGTTTGCAGCCAATTAACCTACCAGTATGTTTTTGACAATTAGAAAGAACATGTGTACTAGATATTGGGGACTGAAACAAGTGTGATCGCCTGGGATTCTAATGACAATGCATGTTCTTCTACAGCCATTGTGTTATTGCACGTTACTCAGTAACCTACACAAGATCACAACTAATGATGTAGGACACCAAGCAATGGACTGGAGTACACTTATTAAAGATCTGTAATTGCAATTTTAATATGTTCATCATAAAGGATTTGTGTACTGTTTGGGTGATATTTCAATCGAGCCACAGTTATAGTAAAACTATAATATGTGCAAAACTCTGGAGAGAAAAATAGTTGTAGTTGGTAAAAAAAAAAAAATATTATTGAGTGTGTCCTACTACTGTTTGTTCACAGAGAACTATGGTTTCATAACTAGATATTGATATTTGTGTGTGAAAGAATGGTACACATTCCGGCCCTTTAAAAATAAACCTGCCCCTGTCACTGTAGCCCGGGAGGAAAATACATTGTTTTCTTTCTGTTCTTATTAAATGTTTTCATACCATCGCGGTTTAGTAAACACGACTGAGGCACTTTATTGTTTAATAGTTTAAGAATTTCAGGTATTGCACATTACATAACGATCTCCTGTCTCTGTGACTCATGAAAAGAATATTCTTGAAGTTTTACGCATTCTTTGCCGATTTCAGACCTTTTCTTCTTAGTTTGATTCTGTTGATCAAACCCCTGTTTCATCCCTGCTGTCTCCTTTCAGCTGGAAGTTCCGCTTCGGGGTGTATGACCCCCAATTGGCTTTTGTTGCTGTGTGAAATCTCAGATGATCCATTTTGTGAGGTATAAAAGGCTTTTTACAGAGAAGGGTTGTTAGTTGGGAGAGTGGTAAAGAGACGTGAGAATACATATTCTAGGTGATTAGGAATGTTGCTGTATTTAATTCTGTTTTTTCCTGGAGATCTCAGTTTATTCCTAGGCTGCGGAAGCATTGTGGTGTCTTTTTAATTAGTTATTCTGTTTCACAGATTAGCAAATTCAATTACTTCTGTTGTGTTCTTTTATTTAGCCCAATTATCATGGGTATCCCCGTCCTCCTGTAAGAATGTTACTGAGGTGTAGAATTTGAGATCCGATCTGCCAGCTTTTTCAGTATTCTCCATCGACATTCGGGAATGAATTATATGTCGCCTTGTAGCTGCTTTGCATCATTAGCTTTACACTAAAATGACAGCTTACTGTATTAACAGAGGGATCGGTTACTTGTCACCTGCATTAGGTTAATTTAGCAGTCTCGGCGGTACCCTGTTCGCTGTCAGCTGTTAGTTTTTAGAAATATATGTGTGTATGTATGTATGTATGTGTGTGTGTGTGTGTGTGTGTGTGTGTGTCTAGAAGTGGACAGAAGGTTGTCTGTCTCTTCTTTGGCTGGGTGGTTATTTGGGAGGGGAAACACACACCAGGGGCTAGATTTACTAAGCTGCGGGTTTGAAAAAGTGGGGATGTTGCCTATAGCAACCAATCAGATTCTAGCTGTCATTTTGTAGAATGTACTAAATAAATGAAAGCTAGAATCTGATTGGTTGCTATAGGCAACATCCCCACTTTTTCAAACCCACAGCTTAGTAAATCTAGCCCCAGGTGAGAGTTCTTATTTAACTGCAGGGCCATTAATAATGGTCCCTACACACATCCCAAAATAAAGGAGATACTCCCTGCTGTGATAAATAGGGAGAGGAAGAGATCGTCTCTGCGGGGACGCTACCGAACAAGAGCTTCTGACAAAAACAGAGAATATATAGCAGGATATATGCAGTCGTGCTGAAATATTATTGTTCAATAAATATGGCAACTGTAAGTGTCTGGTTCTGCATTGTGGTTTTCTGTTTATTAAAGAGCGACTGGCAGTCTTTAACTCCACGATGGGTATTCACATGTTGCTGTGAGGTTCTAAAGCAGGCCTGTCCATCCTGCGGCCCTCCAGATGTTGTGAAACTACAAGTCCCAGCATGCCCTTCCAGCTATCAACTGGTTGTCTACTGGCAAAGCATGCTGGGACTTGTAGTTTCACAACATCTGGAGGGCCGCAGGTTGGATAAGCCTGTTCTAAAGCATGCTTAGTCAACCTATGGCTCACTAGCTTCTGGGGAACAGAAAGTCCCAGCATCCTAAAATATATATAAAACCCTTAAAGGCGCAAATGTAATCTCATAAAGGGATACTTATATTTTAGTATATAAATGTCTTCAAGATGTAAATGCGTCTCTGATAAAGCAGGTCACTCAGTGCGGTCGCAGTCGCATAAAAAAGAAAAATAAATAATAGTATAATACCGTAGGGAATATAAACCTCTACACAATAATAAATAATGAATAGTTCATTCAGTGTTCATAGGAGAAATGTACACAAATCCAGAATCTAGTCCCCCAATGTTAGGGTACTCGCAAGACAACAGTGGATTATAAGCCTTTAAATCATATCTTTCCTGTTTCATCCACCTGCTTCAGTATGTCACAATATAGAATTATGGTCTCCAGTAGGTATATAAACAAATGAAAAGGTATCTAGCATAATACCGTTTTATATATAAAAAATTCAACAATATGAAACATACGTGAGAACACTCACATTTAGCAATAAATAATACACAGCGGACAAGTAATGGTATGTACACTCCTACCAGGGGTAGTGTGGATGTTCAGCAGTATGCAGAGATATAATCACATGGCCCCTGGGATCAGTCCAAGCAACTGGAACCTCCTCACATCCAAAAATGTTATGGTGTCTAATCTTTATCTCTCTTGCTCCAACATGTTTCGACTATACAAGTCTTTTTCAAGGTGCATAGAGAGCTATAGAAATTCCTTCCTTAAATACTACCCCTAACCAATAGGCTGAGGGTGTACAGAAGATGGAAAAATTCTTATATAAAACTTAATTGTAGTCCAGTGGTTTGGACCCATCCCAATAGGCTATAGTTAAAAATGAATAAAAAGCGAACCATAAACAGCCATAACAAAACAATGGAAAACGATTTTTTAGAAATATATATATATATATATTATATTGTAGAAGTGGACAGAAAGCCGTCTGTCTCTTCTTTGCGTGGGTGGTTATTTGGGAGGGGAAACACACACCGGGTGAGAGTCCTTATTTAACTGCTGGGCCATTAATAATGGTCCCTACACACATCCTACAATAAAGGAGATACTCCCTGCCATGGTAAATAGGGAGAGGAAGAGATCGTCTCTGCGGGGACGCTACCGAAGAAGAGCTTCTTACAAAAACAGAGAATATATAGCAGGATGTATGCAGACGTGCTGAAATATTATTGTTCAATAAATATGGGTCCTGTAAGTGTCTGGTTCTGCATTGTGGTTTTCTGTTTTTAAAGAGCGACTGGCAGTCTTTAACTCCACGATGGGTATTCACATGTTGCTGTGAGGTTCTAAAGCATGCTTAGTCAACCTATGGCTCACTAGCTTCTGGGGAACAACAAGTCCCAGCATCCTCTGGCAGTCAGGTCCTGCTGAGTCTTGTAGTCCATCAGCTGAGGAGCCACATCTTGCCTACCTCTGTTCTAGAAAAGCAAAAAGTCTCTAAACTAGTCACATGTAACAATGTTTGACTCCTTCACTGAACTTACAGCGCATTAGTGCTAAGTTCTCCGCGATTTGTAACGCAAAATACTAACATTATTTAAAAGTTGGTAACTGTATCTTATTTTCATATTTTTAAAGATTAACTTCAACCAAAATAGAAAATTCCTTTTTGTGTAAATTTCAATAAGTTATACTTGAATACTCAATATTACCAAGCAAAGACTTTATTTGACATTACTGTATATCAAAGGAGGTATATTACTGAGCTTATGTAATATACATGACATAACTGGAATATTTGTAAGTAACTAAATATGGCTGGCATGCTTTGCAACAGGTTGCCATGTTATGAGAGAGTGGCTTCTCTAACACAGCAGACAGAAAGTGACTGACAGCTTGACAGACTTGCTCTGCAGAAATGCATTGTATGGGTTAGTAGCTATATACTTAGTGTCAGGGCCAATCAATGTCTGCTGATGTTACAGCAAATTACTACATTTTCGGCTATCTAGCCTTTATCTAAACCCATTACCACATGGTCTTAAAGATATAGGAGGGACTTCAGCTACTTTTAATGGAGCAGTACTGGCATTTTAATTGGAACCCAGTGGTTCATACTCCCAATTTAATAATTGTGTGGTACCTCTACGGTCCAGTGCTGTGATCCTCTCTACTACTGAGGTGCGCCTTAACAAAACAGAATTTTACGTCCGGAAAGTAACTGCAGGTCAGTCTAGTCCAGTGATTTCAAATCCCCCTTGGCTTACCTTTCAATCGCCCTGTTCTTCGAGTCGAATCCTCTTCTGTTCATCGCAGTGAATGTCGGGCGTGATGACGCCATCACGCCCGACATTCACTGCGAGCGCAGCGTGGAAGAGGGAGCCGGATCGCCACCTGAGCGGTCAGGTGACCGCAAAAGGTATGTTGTTTTGTTTTTAATACGAATCCTGCCTCGGGCCCCCTTTTCCGCTGGGCCCCCGGGCACCTGCCCATCGCGCCTAGTCGGAAAGACAGTCCTGGCGAGGAGGGCATCGGAGGACCTACTGAATTAGGGGGAATGGTGGACCCCAGGTCAAACAGCAGTAAAGGGTTAATGTATTATAGTAAAGTGATAACTGTCACACTATAGGAACTCCAGCAATTTCTTTAACCACTTGCTGACTGTGTGCCATATTAAAACAACGCAATAATTTCTACTTAACCCTTTACAGCTGTTATAAAGGAGAAGGTGGAAAATAGAGTTGGCACTCTCCTGGGAGTGCAGACGCCTCTGGTACTGACTGCTCCAGAGTCTGTGCCAGGAACAATTTGTCTGTTCCCAGCACTTAGTGTTCAGAGTGAACGCTTTGTGCTGCTTCCTTTTTGGAGAGAAAATACAGTGACATCACTGCTGTGACATCACAAGGTTCCCCCCACTGCCAAAGGCTGAGCCTGCTAGTACTATTGGATCCATATGAACTGGAATTAATAGAAGCAGCTCTTCCATGAATCCTTTATAGAGGAAACCCATCAAACAAAAATGTGTCGCTGTAAATTAATAATAAGAATAAACTAAAATTAAAATGTTTTATTTACAGCCGTATCATTCATTCATATTTAAAATAAACTACATATATTTGTATCGTAACTTTTGGTAACGCTAGCTGGTTATATTTTTTTGGGTAAATTTATAAAAATGATTTTGCCCCCCAAATAATGGGACCCTGTGTCATTTAAGGTAGGTCCAAATTGTATTACATTATTATTCTTAAGTATAATTTGGAACAAACATTGCTACTTACATTTTATTTCTATTTCTAAAGACCTATATTTCACAGCTTTGTGCAATTAGAGCCACTTTTATGGAAATATTTATTGTATTTCATATTATTATATACTTGGCTTGTAGATTATGGTAACATAGTTAAAAGGGGATTTGTTATTAATTCAAATCTGAAGCCTGAGCTGACAGGTGGCGAAGCTTAGCTATGCCTAGAATGGGCGCATCTGGCCGGACACTTTGGTAATTTTCCACCAAATTTCAGACACTATCAATAGAATGAATACAGCCTTGGTTACAGAGAGCCTCATTAGGACACTGTTTTACAGGATGCTAAATCTTGGTTATCTGAGCAGATCTACTAGAGAAATAGCCTATCGGCAACTACTGATGGGCTGGACTTGTTCCTACGAGCACCGATAAATGGCAATATCTGCATATAATGGTTTAATGCTTATTTCCTCTACTTTATTCCAATTTAAATGTTTGTTTTTATCTACTTTACCAACCACTTTTTCCTGGGTTAACATTTCTACGTTGGTTTTGTATACGCATCTGAGAGTAAATATTATGACGTTGGTGTAAGCAGTTTTACTTCTAAAGCTAAGATTTGGGCATTTATACACCTACTTTTTTTTTTTTTTTCCCTTTTTCTTTTTTCAGTCCAGAATATTGCTTAAAATCATACTTTCCAACTCTCCTGGAATGTCCGGGAGACTCCCGCATTTTAGGTGAGTCTCCCGAACTCCCGGGAGAGTATGGCAATTTCCCGAATTCTGCCCACTTCCTAGTGAAGTGGGCAGAATTTGGTCCAAAAATGCTGCGATTCTCTGTGAATCGCGGCATTTGGCTCTGCCCCCGGTGTAATATGCCGTGTTTGCTGCATTATGTCACAGGGGGCGGGTCCAAAATGACACAATTTTTTTTGCGCCTCCGCTCCCCTCCCACCCGCCTCCCTCGGCAGGCTCCCGGAAGCCAACTTTAGAAAGTTGATAAGTATGCTTAAAATATGTGCATCAGCCCATTCACACATACATCACGTGCATATTTATATATTGATCACCTTTATAAATCATTAAATATAAAGTAGAAGAACTGATACATACAATAGTATCTAGTATTCGACTATTTCAAACACATTAAATACTGGATTTCCTGTAGGTCTAGTAAACACACAGCGGGGTTCTATTCTAATTCTAAAATGTTATAGTTCTGAAGGCTGTGGGAAGATTGATAGAAACTGGTGCTAATGAAAAAGCTGCTGTAACCAATAGCAACCAATCACATGCTGTCCGTTTTTTTTCCTATAATTTTTCGAAAATAAATGCAAATACATAGTTGGTGTAGGTTATAGCATAGCTTTACTGCTCATAAGTTTTCATGACTCTCCTCCGTTAATTGGCAAACAAGCTTACGTAAACTTTTATACATGTTCACTTTCGTTAAGTTGTGGAAACATTTATTTTCATATATGTTTGTGAATGTTACAAGCTGTATTTATACACAATTCGCATGCATTTGAGATGCAGTGGGCCTTTAAGGTTCACTTAGTGGACAGCACTAGTGACGTTAGGCGTGTTTTGAGAGGGGTAAAACATCCTGAATATCTGGTATTACCAGCTACATTTCTGTCCCTTGTGTGACAGGATTCTCAGTGTCCCAAATAATATCTTTATTCTGCTGTATGTATGACACAGTACTCTTCATTCTTGTTCAGTTATAAAAATATAATTGGTGTCTCTGTCTATTTGGTTACATCCCATCTTGGAATCTAAAGACCTGTAGGTGCCCTGAGGAGATGTAACCTTTATCTACTGAGTTATAGGAACTGATACGCATATGCCATTTCTCTGACTCCATTCTCTTCTGGAAACTTGATTCCTTTAAACTCATTTATAGGAGCATCCATGTGGGTGTAACGAAGCACTGCCGGATCACTGATCCTAAATAATACATGTCATTATATGAAAGACGTAGTCGTATATCAAAAAATCTATATGTAAAGGTTACAACAACTTGTCATAACCGGATAGAGTTTTTACTTTTTGGAGGTTTACAAATGGGCTGTATACTGTAGAAGAATTATTTGTGTCTTCATGCAAAGTCGATTGAAGTACAGAACAAGAAGAGGCTTTTAGGGAGGAACACAAGACAGTTGTTATCAGTGATCTCGTGTAAATATCCTAATTTTGTCATTGTATGGGTAATTCTACATATGTATTTGAGAATGCTACATATGGCATTATCATATTGCCTCGACTGGCAATACATAGTGCCCCCATCCTTTTACTGCCCCGTAATGGTGATATAGGTTTATCTTTGTAGAGCACCTGTCACCATAATAATGGCAACATTATTGTGAACACTTGGAAAAGAAACCCCACTCCCCATTTTTCTGGGACCCCCCATTCTGCATTGCATTGGGCAGCACACGGTGGCTAAGTGGTTAGCACTTCTGCCTCACAGCGCTGGGGTCATGAGTTCAATTTCCGACCATGGCCTTATCTGTGTGGAGTTTGTATGTTCTCCCCGGTTTCCTCCCACACTCCAAAAAAAATACATACTAGTAGGGTAGGTTAATTGGCTGATATCAAATTGACCCTAGTCTGTGTGTGTGTGTATGTTAGGGAATTTAGACTGTAAGCTCCAATTGGGCAGGGACTGATGTGAATGAGTTCTCTGTACAGCGCTGCGGAATCGGTGGCGCTATATAAATGATGATGATGATGATGATTGCTGGGGTCCCAGATATAGGACCACCAGAATGGTGGACCCAGGTTGTGAGGAGGCTGCAAGAAGACCCCTATGTTGGCTCTGCCTCCAGCTCCCATGATCCCATTGCCTCAGGGTGCCCACGCAGTGGTCACTGCACAGTAAATATTGGGGGCAGGGACTGTGAACGCCATTGTCCTGAAGTGATGTTATGAAGACAGTAGGAGGCGGGAAATTCAGTGATAGGTCCTTTGTTACTCTAGCAGAACTAATACCACCAAGAATTTCATCAGCGCAGCGAAGAGGGTCCCCCCACAATCTGTCTTTGATCCTGAAATGTTTTACCTTTTCTCCCCCATACGCCAGTATGATCGCCTACCTCACCATTGGCAGCAATATGTAAAGGAGTCCGAGGAAATAGATTGAGCTACATGGTAGAAGTGTAAAACGAGAGCATCCCACTGGCCCTGTGCTTTGGGGGAAGGATAGAAAACTGGAATCGCAATACTTGTTCTGTTCTTATAACACAGCCAGTTACATCCTTCTTTGATGGTTAAAAGACCCAAAAAGAAGCTGTTGTTTGTGTCCACTTCTGGCAGCTGTGTGTTAGGACCCTACGTAATACCCCATTACTGCTGCCGTTACTGTGAACGGTTCGTTGGCATGTGTACTGGGGCTTAGTGGGTGCTGTGAGCCGCTTTGTATCACATAAAAGGTATTTTGCATGCCCTTGGTGAATTCTTCCACCTATATGTGGGTCTTTAGAATGCATAGATGTAGCGATTGATCGCATTGCTGTTGTATGCATCTTTCTTGTCATTATAAAAGGTTTGTTTCCTCTCACCATGGAAGCAGTGTGCAGCCACATACGTCATGCTAGAGATGCCAGGCTGGGCATAAAGTAGACAAAGAATGTAAGAGTTTCAGCAGCTCCTGAACGCGATCGGACTGCAGAGTATGATCTGGAACAGTAGGCTTTGTGCACAGGAGCATGTAGGCCAAGGGGGGAGGGGGGGGGGCGACGACAAGGAAATGAGGATTTGTTCTTTGCTCAAACTTATGATTTTATTTTCTCAATGAAACTATAGGAAATCTATTGTCAAATATATAATACATGACATTTGCTGTGTAATTGTAGCATGAGGTGAGCGTGTTGTATTATTTGAATGTTCACGTACCTGGCGCTTTCCCTTAGCGGAGCCACAGGAACTGCACACTGATAACACTGGGTTTTCTAGGGGCTCGGTTATTTCTGTATTATAGCACTGGAAAAAGATTGCCATTAACTCTTTTAAATGGGCCATGGGAAAGGATATGAAATGGAGGACCAATAAGATGCCATAACTCCATGCTTGTGACTTGGTTGCCACAGCCCATTTGCCTTTGGCTCAGGGCTGTGAGACAATTGTCGGAACCTTTGGAAAAATGGCGGCACGGAGCAGCCACCGGGCCTCTGGTGAATAGGGTCATTTTTTATTTTTATTTTAGCACACTACCTGGGAATGCAGCTTTAAGTTGTGTGTGGTTTCACATGCAGCAGCTTATATTACACACCCTTGCACAAAGACACACAGGCTGAATGGCATCATGCAGTGGTGGGGGCTTGGAAACTGAGCTGCCGTATGTTTGTCACACAGTACCCTGGTCAGCCTCCTGCAGCAGTCGGCACTGAAGTATGAGCGGTAGTACTGCTATGAATGATGATAGTGTTCATGGATATTGGGAATTGTGGGACATAAGGTTGGGTAGGTTGCTGCTATGAATAGGGGACTTGAAGTTCCAAGTTTGTGCAGTGTGAGTGGGGAGGGAGGGGGGGTAAGACTTATTGGAAATTCTTTTTTGTGTGAAAAATAATATGAATGGGAGAGCTGGCTGCGGGTGTAACTGCCAGCAGTGAGACTTGCAGGATGGGAAGTTGGGACATGAAATCATTTTAAGATTAGTGTGTTTTGACCTGTATCACTTTTAATTTAAAGCGGCAACGTCGGGTTAAGTGTTTAAACACTTAACCTGCGGGGTCCTCACATTGCCGCTTTAAATTTAAAGTGATACAGGTCAAGATGACGTGAAAATCTACTGACAGACACCTGACTTTGAGTCACCATCCTGCTACGATCGGAGATGTACAGCGTCGGTTTGGACGTAATCTGCTTATATTACAATAATTTTTTTTACCACGTTCGGATTTTAAGTGTAGTACTCCTCAGTGTCGGAATCCTGATAACGATTACCACCGGACTTTCCAACAATGTGACAAAGGTTGTTTGTGCAGCAACCACTTTACTGCGGTGTATGGTCATCACTGAGAAAGCTGTGTGATATCAAAGTAAGATATCACTGCTGGTACAGTGGCTATAAAAAGTTTGATGTTACATTGTAGTACAAGAAGTTTTATTTATGGGAATTCTTACCACCGATTGACACAAAATAGTCTAAGGAAACAACTCTAAGGGGGGTATTCAATTGTTAGCGAGATCCCCGGAAAACGAGCGCTCCAAAAATATTAGCGTTAATACGGTAATTACTCGCTGAATTTCATCTCGCAGCTCAGGAGAAATTCAGTGAGTAAACTACCGTATTAACGGTATTTACGCGCATATTACCGTATTAACGCTAATATATTTTGAGCGCTCGTTTTTCCGGGGATCTCGCTAACAATCGAATACCCCCCTAAGGAGGATAACTACTAAACTGCGGGTTTGAAAAAGTGGAGATGTTGCCTATAGCAACCGATTAGCTTCTAGCTGTCATTTTGTAGAATGTACTAAATAAATTATAACTAGTATCTGGTTGCTATAGGCAACATCTCCACCTTTTCAAACCTGCAGTTTAGTAAATATACCCCTAAAGATTTTTTTTTTTTTTAACTACAGATAAAAACATACAATTTATTACTTAACCCATTTTGCTAATATATACCTAAAAAATAAATCCTGAGGCAAGCCATTGACTTCAGACGCCACATAGTTGATTGGAGTCCACCTGTTAAATTGGTTCAATCGATTTCATTATAAATGAGAGGTCATGTAAATCCTAGCTCACAGTGGGGGGAAAAACAGCCACAAGTAATCTGACGAAGATCCGCAAGATATATGGCCGTGTTCCGTTTCCTTCATTAGAAACTATTCCTCATTTCTCATTTACTCATTTAATTTTCACCTTTCCCTGAAATAAGCTTAGTACAGGAACTAAGGAGAATAAAGTAAGAAGGGACTATGCTACAACATCCAATTAAGTACACGTAGTGATATATTGGCCTGTGTGAATCTACATCACAGAGCATTATAATTGGGTTATGCGCACCTTGGCTTCTACTGCTACCTAATAAGTGTTACACTAAACAAGAAAAATAAGAATTTTCTAGATGTGAAGGTTTTGGAAGTGAACATATTCTGCAGTTACAGGACAGAAGAAGCAGAATAATAGATTATACAGATTAAAGTTAGACATGTATGAGAAACTCTCATTATACTGAAAGTGGAGAGGACGGAGTTCAGACATGGTCAGTGACAGATCTTTCAGGAATCGCAGAACTTATTGGCCGTGAAGTCACAGTTACCTGCTCGGGGGATGTCTTTGACCAAAAAAAGCCTTAGGTGACATAACATAGTGTATTGAAGTATACCCTCCTAATTCTCGTTCACTGGCCTATAGCTATCATTCGAAAAGTATGTTCGTAATGCAGGGAAACTGTACTTAACAGTGAGAATCTGTTCATTGCAACAGCTCCATTCTGTACATTGAGAAGTCTCTTGGACAAAATGCTGGTGGTTTAAGGCTCTGGGGACAGCCTCGTTCTGCTGGGACATTCGGAGCACTAAACCTTAAGTGTGTTTCTCAATATAAAACAACAAGTTGCAACATTCACAGACCAGTGCATATGGTTAAGGAAATTGGCAGACCGTAAAAGGGGAACATTGCACTTGTGCGAAGGACTTCAGCTGAAAGGTAGCAACCAATTAAGTACAGGTAGTGATATATTGGCCTGTGTGGCTCTTAATCTAAATCAGAGGTCATTATAATTGGGTTATGCCAGTGGTTCCCAAACTTTTGCAGTTCACTGCACCCTTAGAGTCTCCAAATTTTTTTCAAGGCACCCCTCCAAAATAATTACTGAGCAGTCCTGTTTTAGGAGTAGTTTGGTCAAAAAAAATGGAATAAGTATTTAGGTCAGGACAGAAATACTTATTTAGTTGTATGCAAAAATGCCCCCTCTGCATCCAGACACTCTGCCCTCTCTCACGCTGCCCCCCCCTCCTCTGCCCTCTGTCACGCTGTCCCCCCTCCTCTGCCCTCTGTCACGCTGTCCCCCCTCCTTTGCCCTCTCTCGTGCTGACCCCCTCCTCTGCCCTCTCTCGCGCTGTCCCCCTCCTCTGCCCTCTCTCGCGCTGTCCCCCTCCTCTGCCCTCTCTCGCGCTGTCCCCCTCCTCTGCCCTCTCTCGCGCTGTCCCCCTCCTCTGCCCTCTCTCGCGCTGTCCCCCTCCTCTGCCCTCTCTCGCGCTGTCCCCCTCCTCTGCCCTCTGCCACAGGAGTGCCGCGGGCCAGCCAGGGAAAAAAACAACACAGTTTGGGAACCATCGGATTATGCTCATCTTGGCTTCTACTGCTACCTAATAGGTGTTACACTGAACAAAAAAAAAATAAGAGTTTTCTAGATGTGAAGATTTTGGAAGTGAAAGACTGTTTGTTGTCTTTTCTCACCCTTCCCTATTTACTGCAACACTCAGGGCTACTGTTTTTTTATATACTTTCTTGAAACAGTGTTGCTTCACCCTGCAGACAATGTAACCCGTAGGTTTGGCACAGAGCTGCTTTTCACTCCATGTTTAAAGGGCAGCGTCTAATCAATCCAAATTAAAATCCTTATTTTCTATGAGTTAAATGGAGAGGGTGTAACATAGGACTTTAATCGTTTTGAACTATTTAAAACGCTGTTTTTTTTATGATTGTCCAAATAGCCAAATTAAAATGCTTTCCAATTGAAATGCATTATAATTCAGCAGACCTCTTGCATACGGCGGTTTAAGCACTCGTAAAAGAGATTTAAAGTGCAGCAATAAAAATAGTATAAAATTAGGTATGTGTTTTTCTGAAGCTTAAATGGCACCTGTGTGACTCCATCCTAGGGTCTGATGAAAAGCAATGCTAGTTCTAATTCTGCCTTCTGTTTAACAGAGCGTTAGACGCGCGTTCATTAAGCTCCCCTGCAGCATAGTGTACCGTGTGCTTAGATGAGCATTCTTATAGAACTCTATTGTAGATTATTGAGTGTTAACGCTTCTGAGTGCTGAAGGCAGTGTCAACATTGACTTGTCAGAAAGTGTGTGTCTGTCTACGTGTGTGTCTACAGGTCCATTTGCTTACACTAGTTTTTTAAATATAAGAGTAAAATCCATGTTTAGCAGGCTTTGAAAATGCAAGTTAAACGCTTTGGGCCTGAGTCATTAAGAAGAGCAAAGCATAAAAAAGGAGTAATATTGCACCTGGGCAAAACCATGTTGCATTGGAGGGGGAGGTAAATTTAAAATGTGAGGACAGATTTATAGTTGGGGTAAGGCATGTCCTAGATTAACTTTAAATTTCAGTGTAAAAATAAAGCTATCAAGTATTTGTGTGCTAGATGAAAAATAGCCAGTATTTTCCTTACATGCAAAATAATAACGTAATTTGCACCCCTTGCATTGTAACATGGTTTGTCCCAGAGAACATTTACTCCTTTTTTTTTTTTTTTTTGCCTTACTTAATGTCTGAACATTACCCGTTGAGGGTTATGGCTAAAGTATGAAAAAAATTAGTAGAGTAATGAAAATATATTTAGAAGGAAAATGTATCATTGTGATGATGGGGCTTTTACTTTTCTGTAAAGGTTCAGTAGTGCGTATAGATATAAAATTGGCTCAGGGATCCTTAATATATTCCTTAAAACATTAAAGTGCTTGCCCACAATTTACATCTGTCATAAACCTCCTTGCCTACACTCCCGAAATGTCTTTGAGAACAGGCCATCCTACAGAGTCCTACTCACATCCTACGTGCAGCAGTTTAAAAAAAAAAAAAAAAAATGTCCTCCTTATTTAATAGGAGAGCTCTATAGAACATATGTTTTCAAACAATATTTTTTAATGTCTCTTTAAGATGACTGTTTTTTTTTTAGGGAAGTTTGTTGTGTGCACACAAGCTGTGCAGAACTGCAAAACTATAGTAAGTCTAATAAAAATACAGAGATAGACAAGGCTGGGTACACACTACAGTGTTTTAAGCCAAGAATAGGGCTAATCAAAAGATAAACAACTTTTCGGCCCAATATCGCATTACTGTGTACGCTACAACGATGAACGATTATCGTTCCAAAGTACATTGTATTGTTTCATTTGATTTTTAAACCGAACTTAAAATGTCGTTCAAAGATGAAACAATGTCGTTCCAATTCTGCATTGTGTATGCACTCGGCAGCGGCAGTGTCCATAGACCTCTATGGGCCATGATCTTTTCAACCGATTGTTATGACAGATGAAGAGCAGAGATCTGAAGGTAAATCTTGTAAAACGTCTATAGTGTGTACACATGAATCGGCAGCTGATTGGGACTTTTTTTTTTTTTGTCGTTGGTAAAATTGTTAAAGATGTCACATCTGGAGAACTTTTCTGCAGTGTACCCAGCCTTACATGGAGGGTTACAGAAGGCAGTTATATTTTCATCGCTCTCAAACAAGTATAAACAGAGTTACTGCTAGAACTATTCAATCAGCCCCATCAAGTCTGACAAAATGTCCATTATCCAAGTCCAGAGTTAATGTGTTTATAGGATGATGTTGTGTTTTAAATCTATACAAACACATGTGGTCGGTGGACATCATTAGAAGATAATATAGGCATTTTTTTTTCACTTTTATTTTGCAAGATGCTGTGCTTTTAAAAATATTTATCTATTGCTTTCTGGTATTATTAATTTAAAACTTGGGGACATGGAAGGCATTAAACTAAACTACAAAAAATCATAAACCATAAAGCTGTAAAATAATTATATTACAAAGGGCCAATAAAACAGCGGAGCCCTTCTAGATATTGTCTACATGACAGTGCTTCATATCTGCCGCAGATTGGCCTAGATGATAAGCCCTTTGGGCGCGCTGACTAGTAGAGCATATGGTCAATGTTCATACACTTTTTAGAGAAATTGATTAAATGAGATTCACAGTGTGGCATAAATAAAACTGGTGTGACTTAAAAAAAAAAATAAAATAAAAAAAAAAATATGAAATTAAGGCTGGTGTAGACCATTTTCTGCACTCCAGTCCATGCTGAACTGCAGCGAGTAGCGGATTTTTATTTTTTTTATTTTAAAATTCTCAGATAATTCTAATAGTGGACGTGTTTCTGACTCGTCCCTTTTATAGGCTCTATAAAGTCTTCAAGCATTCTATGTAAAGGGCCAGGATATCAGGAACCCCTATAGGGGGCGAAAATAAATCTGCGATGTTGCGGTGATGCGGAGTGCCTTCGTGACTGCTCCGGAGGTATTCCGCACATAATTGAATCCCCCCCCCCCCCCTCCTTAGACGTCATTGCACGCACATATCTCCCAACTTTGAAAAGTCGTGTGAGTCTGCGCAGGGACAGAACCTTCAACTGTTCCTCCAAATTGGAACAGTTGAGAGGTATGTATTCCTAATCAGTTGTGTTCTCTGTAATAGAGACATTAAGTAGTAGAACTTATTGTAATACTACTTATCATTTAAGCCTATGCCAGTTAGGGTTACTGCCGAGGAATCTCCATAAAAGCCAGTTTTTCGTGTTTTTATACTGAATAATTTGCATATGTAAGAAAACCTCTTTAACTGACTATTATATTCTCAATTTTTTGTTATACTTCTACCTTGTTCCTCATTTTGGTCTAGTACAGATTATAATCCTTTATCGTGTTTTTCTACTTACTGGGATTTTTAATTGTTTGTATCAAGCAAGTAAACACATGCTGCATCTGCCACAACACAGAATTGGTCCTTATAGTAATAAAGATGTGATGTGATTGGTCAGACATTAACTCAGAGAGGTGACACAAACCTAAGCTAGCATGCCCAGACTTTCAGTATGATGCACTCCAGCCACCCTAACCATGGTAGTGGGGAGCGGAAAAATGTACATCAGTGCAGGTTTGGATAAACTAAATATAGAAGATTTTCAAAAGCAAAATGAGTAGCACTGATGGGTTTTATAAATGTTTCCAGAATAGCCATTTATTGTTCTATACCAGGTCCATACCGCCCAACCTTGCCTCTTCTTTATTCAGGACAGGGGCTGTAACCCATCAAACAGGGGTGTGGCTACACCCCTGAAGTGTTATTCTGCTCGTACTCTCCTCCTCTCCAAACACTATTCATTGACGTGAGTGCAATACCCGTTCACCGCTGCTCTGACAGCAATGAACAGACAATACCTCCCAAATTTCCCACCCCTAGGACAAAGCTGTCCCATTCGTGATAGCAGGACAGATCCTTCAAATCTGGACTGTCCCACCTAAATCAGGACAGTTGGGAGGTATGCGTGTCTGACTCACCATAGCATCAGCACCAGTTATTCTGTTTACTTTTTTTGGAACTGTCAAACCTCAGCCCACCAAAGAGCTCTGCCCCCTTTTTCACACAGGGCATAGGCAAACCGAGGGGGGGGGGGGTTCCTAGTACCTGGAAACCCCCCTCTAAGCCTGGGGCACTGTATAATTGAGGTGGCTGGACCCTGCTCCCGCTTCACACAGCTCAGCTCGAAAAGGGAGAGCTGCGTGCACCTAACAGTAGTGCACGCAGCATTGCCCATGTATATTATAGGGATAGGAAGAGTTGGAGAGCAGCCAAGCACTGTCTAAAATTATAGCCACGCCCCCATGCATGCTGGTCACGCCCACTGGCAGCGTGGTGTGGAAACCCCCTCCAAAAATCCTGCATTCGCCCCTGCAGGGGACCCTTCTTTATTGATATGTCTCTCTACTTATGGTTCGTTTAATTGGCACCCTACCATCATAAATGTTCCTCATGGTTACTTGCTCACACTAAGATTTAATTCTCAAAATAATCTGTATTATCAGCCTCCATCTAATGTCAGGCTTAGTGCCTGCAGCTCTGCTGTTTTCTCCCAATGGCTATAATTACACAGGTTCCATAGCTGTACTTAGCCGAGATCTTCTGAAATGATCATTTTGTGTTTTTTTTATTGTTGAGGTCAATGCAAACTCATGGGGTGTCGTATGCTCTATAAGTTTATGTGATAAGGACTGAGTTTGGTTTTTTTCTCACTACTTTCAAAGAAATATTACTTTCCCATTAGTGTTTGATCTCACTGTGTCTTATCTCAATTATCTTTTAATATGCAAATAACTTTAAAGCAACAGTTCGCAATGATTAGTAACATTGTGAGGAACATTTCTAGAAATAGTGCTTGTTAAAAATGAGTCAGAAACACTTTTAATTCTATATTTATAATAATAGTGGCAATATAATGGCATTAATGTGTTGTTGTTTTTTTGTTGCTTTGCAAAGCTTACAGTGTGTTTTATTTTGTGATGTTAAAAGTGGCTGTGGTTTAAATGAGCTTTATTTATAATGCTAAATTATTATTATTTTCTGCAGCTAAATAAAAACATTTGCCCTCACTCCGTGTGCCATTATTTGTGCCAGGGCACAAAAGTTTGCACAGGTGGAGGGTACGAGTTGGGCAAAGTGTGGACGGTCACTGTTACAGTGTCTCCTGGACTCCCTGAAATTTGGGAGCCTCCCAGACATTCAGAGGGTGTGGGCAAGCATGTCTACTTGTGATTCATTTAATTTGCATACTGTATTGATGAATGTCCCATAGTTCCTTTCTCACACTAAAATGTATTTCTCAAAATAATCTGCTTTATTGATTTCAGTTCGCCTCCGTCTAATGTCAGATGTATTGCAGCTCTTCAGTCTTCTCCCAGTGCCCGTAATTACATACAATTCATAGCTGCTCTTTCATCATCTCTCACATGTAATGTGTGTTTAGAGAGTTGAGATCTTCTGAGATGATTGTAATTTGCTTTGTTTTTTTTTTTTTAGTGTCAAGAGGCACACGAATACTCACGGGATGTCATTTGCTCTTTCAGTCACATAGAAACATAAATTAACTTAATCATTTTTTTCAGACTGTTTTCCAAGAGACTGTTGATGTTAGGCCTCACTAGTGCAGATCTCCTAACTGTCCTGATTTAGGCAATTTGAGAGGATGGTCCTGATTCAGGGGGAGGTATGTACCAGCTGCAGGTGCACGCAGTATCGTAGGAGTGTTTTAGGGGAGGGGAAGAAGAACTAGGGACAACCCAGTGAGTTGAAGTGTGATGTGGCTGCCCCCCTATGAAGTGTGCCCGTGGCCCCTTCTTGTACACGTGACAGCACACAAATGACTAAACATAAATGTATCGCATACTAACACCATATAGGTGGGGAAAAAGCTTTTATATAATATAACCTGGCAAAGCAAAACCAAAAAAGTTTTGGAAAATGCACATGTGGGGCATATCCTGTTAATGTTTTCAGGATAACTACCAAATCTTTACCACTTTAACTTCCACATATCCAATAATTTAATGAAACATGTGGTACCTATATATAACAAAACGTCCACCCGCCATTTACAACAATGCATTACTATTGTCCTCTGGAAAATGTGACAGTTGGCAATACACCTGTACACCTGCAGGTTGCTCTGAAAACTGTGACCGTTTGTGAACTCTCCCTGTGCACTTGCTGGGTGACCTGGAACATGTGACCTGCTGGGTGGTCTGGAAACTGTGACTGTTATCTGCAGCCACATTATCAGCATGTCTTGCAGGGGGACCTAAATCACAGACTGCTGTGTTATTTTATTGTTCACTTATCCTCTCTTTGTTTATAACAAACATTCCAAGAGGACATTGACTTGGTGCAACCCTTACAGGTCGCCCAGAACGTGCAGTTCAAAGATCTTACACTCCAGGATATTATCGTCACAACCAACTTATAACAAACACAACTGTTTTTTTTTTTTTTTTTTTGTTTTTTTTTATTATTGAAAAAATATCTTTATATTTTGTATGAAGGTACAAAAAACATATAATACATTAAAGTGTACTGCTTCGCAACGCAGCTGGAAGCACAATTCACCTTAATCATTCATACTTTTTAGTACAATACAAGACATAAGGTTCAAGATATGACATCCTACTATACATTAAGTTTTGCATGGTTAGTGCAGTACTTGAACGGCATAACATTTTCAAATAAGCAATGGTTGTGAGGGTACGGAAGGTGGGGGGGGGGGTCACAGGCATGAAGTTTTATTGAGAGACAGACACAAATATAGAAAAGGGTGCATAAATGAACGCAAGACATTCAACAAAACTTCAAACAGTGATGGGGAATGAGTTAGATGGGGAGACACAAAACCAAAGCTTTATTGGAAAAAACAGACACGTGGGTAGAAGGAGAAGGATACAACTGATACACAGATTGCATTGGACATGACTTATTCGTCACAATACTACTCTTTGGGGCATATTCAATTGTTTGAATTTCCCGCAGCGTTAAAAGTATTACCGTTATTACGGTAATACTAAGCCGAATTTCAGCTCGCAGCTCCCTGAGCCGTGAGCTGAAAGCCAGCGGGAAACGTACCGTAATAACGGTATGTACGCGCACTATTACCGTAATGACAGTGATAGTGTGCACGCTGCGTTACTGTTACATGTAACACTAACAAATGAATATGCCCCTTTGGGTCCTGTGGACGTGCAATGAGTGAACTGTGGTGCCCTACACTTTTTGGTAGAGGAGATTAACGGACATTTTTCAGACTGGAAATGTTATTAAAGTAACATAGTAATTACATTTCAGTTTAATTTAAGGCGGTTACTGCCGGGTTTCCCAAGTTGTTAGTTATCTTTTTCAAAATCCACTGTACAGCAGACATCATGTCTATGACTAGTAAGCTGTAACATGTTGTACACCTCAGCCCACCCTCAGTACTTCCATTCTTAAATTTTTCTTTTTTTTAAATACTGTTAGATGTTAGTGAGTTTTGTAGCACTATACAGTGGTTATCTATCCTTCACAGCCTATCTGCACACTAAATATGGTCATTTATTTATTTATTTATTTTCAATAAACAATCCACTGAATACGTGATCTTGGCCTTTATTCCACCTCGCTACTGGACATTGGAGTAAACTGCTTCCATTAGACTGGTGATAACAGTAGAACAGACATATGACATGTAATAGTGGCTGCGCTCACGGCACTGCTAGTGTAGCCTTAATCTTTAAAAAAAAAAAACAGTGATTGAACTGTGATACATTTGCTTTATACAAAAAGATAGATTTTAAAGATGGACGCTTTGTTGTCTATAAAGTTTCATTTGTTCAAGGACTTTCTCCAGATCTTCCCAGTGTTTGTTAAGGTTTGTTGCTTCAGGCATTGAAGATAACTCCTCTGACCTCCAGTCTCCTCTCCCTGTTGTACTTCACTAGCGGCAGGTTTGTTTTGCACACTTCAGCTCCAGGAAAGCTGTGAAGTTGTCTGAATATATCGCATGTACGGAGGTGGATAGGGAATCTTTGCAAGTCCTAAAACCAATGGAAACAAAACATGAAAGCAGTCATTCTTCTCATGATGATTCTTATGTATAGATGCCAAATAAAATGGACGGCTAAATGTAAATTCTCGTATAAATTGATTTTATTTTATTGCAGTCTTCTGTGCAGTCGGAAGAATTTTTACAAGATGGAACGTGAGCATAGATTGAAGACGGTAGAACTCGCTCTAATTGTTTCAGTCCACCTTTTATGATTCATTTTGTTAAACATTGTGATCACATGACTGCATTAAAATAATGGCATCAAAACTGTTTAGTGCACATATACTAATTCCATTGTCTTAGTTTGACTCTCAGGACTTTATCCAGAAAATAAGTGTGAATATAAATGATGATAAAATAGTGCATTGAATTTCAGAAACTGCTCCTATACGCTCTGTAACCACATTGTAGACTAACGTCCCCCTATACGTTATTCTTGTGTGGGGTTCCATCTAAACATATAAAAGGTTTCAGGCTTCTTTGTCAGAGCGGAGAATGTATTTTGTGGGAATAGTAGAAAATATTATTAGTCACGCAGAGGCCTCATGATAATTATGATTTATGCCGAACACCCTATGACCCCCCCAGGTCAGCTGTCCTTTACTCCATGGCTCTAAGAGAACCAAGCAATTTCCATCTTCAATCCTCTTATTCTGCCTGATTAGGTCCCAGCTCTTCCCATCCATCCCGTGTTTGGCATTTTCTGCTTTTACTTTAACTTTTCCACAAACAAAAGGTTTCCCTTTTTGCAGTCAAATTCCTGCCTTTTTGCCCTGAATCACCAAGGGTTTCTATTGAGGATAAAACAAACAACTCTTAATGTCCTGTCTAGACCCTTACAAGAGTGTCATGATTAGGGCTCGTATTGCTGTTTGTCAGAACCCGGCATTAAGACGGAAATAGGACATCCGTCTTCAGAGAACAAAGCACCGGCTTTATCTACAGCGGATCCCTGGACAGAATCAGCTCATTATTAATAGAGAATCGGTGTATAGCCGGACAAGAACAAGTGAGGTGTGAGAACTGGGGAGGGCAGAAAATGCGTATTGTTCACCATCGCTATTGTGGTCCTTGGTCTATAGACATCAGCACCGTGTGGTGTGTGGCTGCTATTAGTCCTTAAGTTGTTAGAATTCGGAATGCTGATGCATGAATTGGTGGGGAGATACACGTATGTAACGTTAAATACAGCTAATTATATTAAGCATGTATGTGAGGATTATATACTACCAACTATTCAGTTACTGCCTTCATTTTATACAGGGGAGCAGTGTATATTTTTTTTTCCTCATGTTAAATTAAGACCAAACTTGCCACTGGTATACAGATCACTGCCCCAATTTTCCACTGCAGCTTTTAAGCATACTTGCCAACTTATGGCAAGTAGGATCTGGGAGCCTGCCGGGGAAGGTGGGCATGCAGGGGACGGGCACCGCAAATCGCGTAATTTTGCCCCCGCCCCTGTGGCATAATGACACAAATCACGTCATTTTACATCCCGGTGAATCGCGACGTTTTGGACCTAATTCTGCCCTCTTCACTAGGAAGTGGGCAGATCCGGGAGATTTCCACACTCTCCCGGGAGTCTGTGAGACTCACGCGAAATGGGGGAGTCTCCCGGACAATTCGGGAGAGTTGGCAGGTATGGCTTTTAAGTATTCATATTATTTCTGCTCTTGGCCTACAAAGGATAAAAAGCGATACCTATCTAGTAGAGCATGTCAGTTGTGTAAAATGAAACAACAATTTTCAGTGCTTGAGTTAAACCTAATAATGAGTGTAGTGGAGTGACTTAAAGGGTTGTATAACCATACATTTATTGATAACATACATGCATTGATAAAATACGAAAAAAAAATTTTTTTTCTAAACATTAATATTAAAAAGACAAAAAAAAAACAACCACACATGACCATATTAAAATCCAAAAGGTCCAAGGTGCCAATGCTGGTTAAGTCCCTACGTTATACAAAGATTCACTGCCAGCGTTGAGAGTCTCTGATCCAATAAATGGAAAGTCAAATATTCACGAACTTGTGACTTTTTCAAGGCTTGTGTTGTAAATGGCTTGTGTCTTCATACCATAATTATATAGAGTGTATCAGGCTCCTATTGGTTGGTTGGAAAAGCTGAAATCCGTATAAGTCCTTAAAAGGATTCATTATGATGTAAGTCTACATTATCATCATCATCATTTTCTTATATAGCGCCACTAATTCCGCAGCGCTGTACAGAGAACTCATTCACATCAGTCCCTGCCCCATTGGAGCTTACAATCTAAATTCCCTATCATGCACACACAGACAGAGAGAGACTAGGGTCAATTTTGATAGCAGCCAATTAACCTACCAGTATGTTTTTGGAGTGTGGGAGGAAACCCCCGCAAACACGGGGAGAACATACAAACTCCACACAGTCGGGAATTGAACTCATGAACCCCAGCGCTGTGAGGCAGAAGTGCTAACCACTTAGCCACCGTGCTGCCAAACCAAACTAGTTCCAAAGTTATATTTCTCCACATACTAGAGGGTATGTTTGAGTGCCAATATATTAACTTAAATTCCATAAGATAATGGGTCATGTTGAAAAGTATAGTACAATAGTGGAATAGTCTGTGTATACACATAAGTAAATTGTTGGATCATTAAACAATATACCATTTCTTATGCAGTAAATAACTCCAGCCATATGTTATGTGTTATGTGTTTTAGTTATTATGTTGAGGAAAAAAATAAATATATAATATTGTCAAGAATGAAAATAGAAATAAAAATAAATAATGGAAATGGAACAAACATCCTTAAACCGGATTTCATAAAATGGGATGTTCTGGATCAAAAATCTCTATTTGCAACTGGATATGCTGCTGAGGAATAGTATATGTACTGCTATCCTAAAAATACATTAACTGTGATTATGGAAGCTATATCGGTATGTCATATCGCTGCAAAGATTCTTAAATGTCAGTATCTGGTATTTAGGAGGGACCAATGCATAAGCAATCTCTTCTTTTTTTGAAAGATGATTGAGAACTACGGAGTCTGTGATAAATTCCTTTGATGGAAAGTGTGGAATACTTTCATCCATGGGTTGATATGATATTTTATGTGGTCGTGTCTTGCCCCACTGTCTGGTAGTAGGGAGATAAACTCCATGGACCCACTTACTCTACAGGACTTGAGATTCTCCAATGTCAGTTGTGTATACTGGGACATCACTAGCAGTGTAACTGTTTATACATTGTGTAATTGCATATAGATCTGCCAATGTGCTGTGAAGAGCTTGTGTTACCTAGAAGACTGCAAGCTAACATAAGATCTAGCATTGAATAACTCCAGAGTGAAACAAAATAGAAAAACAAAAACATCCTTTGCAGATACCTGCTCACTCTCTCTTGTGTTACTTTGATGTAGTTCACCAATTCACTCCGGTGAGTGATAGAAGAGACAGTGTGTTGGACATATTTCATCATTCAGCATAAACATAGGTTACATAATTGCTGGGATACTCTGCAGCTGAGCCGTGCATCTAACCATGTGACATGCGCTACTGATCTTAGGACACTGCAATGCTCATCATATACAATTCGCTGGATTTGATTAGAACATCATTTTTTTGCATTTAATGTACCACTGTCTAGTGAATGTTTACTTATAAAACCCAGATAATAAAAATAAATGTCAATAATTGCATTTCCTTTTGTGAAAAAGGGGTATTGTGCAGTTGATCAATAATAAATAAGGACATTTTGAGGGACGATAGAGATAATATCTGGGTTTGTTCCTGGAATTTAGACTGTTCACAACTGTAGAATACTGGGGGACATAAAGAACCAGTGCTCACATGACCTGATGTCACTCTAAAACAAGTAATGGTGCTCCAATTCCAGTCCTTAAATCGAGTAGCTAAAATTCAGCAGAATGGTCTAAATAAGAGCTGTGTGTTTACCTGTATCATTAGGCTGTCTGTATGGATTAAAAGGCTCTTAAAAGAAGAACAAATATGTACAATAAATTGAGTATTTTAATTTCAAATACAGTATGTATTGATTAGGTGTTAGTTTGCCTCAATGGGGAGATAGGCAAGTCTCTCTTAATCATGCAGATAAGGATACAAATGCAGCCCCGTATGAAATGCAAAGAAATAAAATTGAAAAGATAGTAAAACGATATAGGGAGGTAATTGACTAGTAAAGAAATCAATAAATCCAATGATATGCAGTGAGTGACTGTACGTACGGTATGACCACAACCATGGGCTGAGCCCCCCCTACCCCACACCTGTACAGAGGACATAATTTTCCCTATGAACGTTTTCTAAAAACCTAATCCAAGTACCCACACAAGGCACAATAAGCCCCGTTTCTGTAATACATACATGGAAACCCGTAAAAGGCTGTTGATCATTGTATAGAAAAAGATAATTTAACATTGGAAGCGCTCAGCTTTTCTCGCACATTCGGTGATGGCCTATAGACGGTAATAATTTTTATTAAGTGTAATTCAACTTGGCAAAAATATGTTGTGTTTGCTGTACACTGTCTCTCAAGATGATACTATAGCTATAAATACTTCCACTTATCTATTGCGGGGGCGAGAACCGGGAGGTTGCCCTGCTCTCCCGGGAGACCGGGATGTCTCCCAGAAATGCGGAAGTCTCCCGGACATTCCAGGAGAGTAGGCAACTATGCGTTAAAAAAAAGCAGCTAATGAATCTCTAGAGACTGAAGTGTCTTTTACATTTGTCTCCATTACTGAAGTCATGTTGTCTTAACTGTCAGTCTTTGATTAAATCTTGGTCTCCATGAAAATGGCCACCTCCATAGGCATCAATACATGGACATAGGACACAATTTCCGAACTGTGTCATCATGCCACAGATGGCGAAGCCAACCACATCTTGTACTGGCTCAGCATCAGGGAGAATGCCAGACTCTTCAGGGAGTGAGGGAGATCACCCCTATTTCAGGGAGTCTCCCTGACATTCAGGGAGAGTTGGCAAGTATGAACTTAACCCCTTGCAAGTAGGTGTTTAGTGTATGTGAGCACAAACATATGAGTTTTAAGTGCGTTCTGCTCTAGTGCCTCTTGTCATAGTAGTTGTTTAGAGTAAGCCGGTGTATCCAACAACTATTTAGCCATTGGACGTGTATTAAAGGACATTTGCAGGTGCTGCGATTACATCCAGTTCCCATCTGCTCCACTTCTAGTAATAATAGCAGCTATAAAATATTCCACATTACAGAAAAACCTGCATTTATATTAGTCATGTGCAACTACAAATAGAAATGCCAATATAGCTTTTTAAAAAGAATCAGAAGGACGCCGTTTTAGCTGCCATCTCAGGCAGCAATATGATAAAGTTGAGGCCTGGAGACACTTCTCCAATAACAGAACCATAATTGCCAATATTTTAAAATAATTTTCTGGGACATGTTGCTGCCAAGCAGATGCTTCTAATCACATCAATCACAGTACTGTCCAAACAGGGCATTGGTGTACTACAAACCTATCAAGATACTTTTACTGATCGTGGGTATTATGTCCATTTATTTTGCACTTTAAAATACTGCTATGTAATAAATTACAAGTTGTAAAAAATAATGTGAGTAAGAATAGGTAGCGAAAAATATGTTCAGTATATAAAAGAGGGATCACTATGTTCACTTGGTCAGTTCTACAAAGTTGGGGACGTTTCCAGAGAGCTTCATTTCCAGGACAGTTGGTAATAACTATTGTAGAGCCATTTGTCTCTCCGGGAGTCTTCCCCATATCATCAAGGCTCAGAGGCCCAAATTGCTATACCGAGCTTTGGGCAAATGGTAGGTTCATCTATTTGTGCGCGTGGTAGGGATATAGGGTTGTATCATTAGTCCCCTCTCAATCAAAGTACAGAACATTACTCATCATTGCCAATACTTAAGAAATTTACAGACTGACAACAATATTTAATATTTCAATTGATTATCCGATTTGCCTGCTGCCTTATGATGCAGGAAGAACATTTGAACATAACATGACTTGTTACGATGAGCTATGAAACTTATGAAAGGCCATAGAGCGCCATGGTCTGCTGTAGGGGGATGGGAAGGCAATGTGAACACCCAAGCAAATATCTTCATACAGGTCTTCTGGATTCTTCAGCAGATAGCTACATACTGTATAATAGTATGCAGGGTGCACAATCGTTTTTGGAGGGCTGCATTGGGAGAGAATGCTCATTTGAATGGGCAGCATTGTGGAACTGTGATTGGCATTGCTGCATCGCAGTGCTGGGGTCATGGGCTCGAATCTAACCCTGGCTCTATTTGTGTCTCCCAGTGTTTTGTGTGGCTTTGCTCCATGTGCTCAGGTTTCCTCTCAGAGTCCAAATACGTACTAGTTTGTTAATTGTCATACGACTAGTGTATGTGTGTGTGTTTTGTGTGGAATTGGGAATGCCTTGTACAGTGCTGCGTAATATGAACATATGGACAAATTGTGATGGCTAGATGACTGGGTAAGAGCATCTCCAAAGCGGTAGGTGGGGTGTACCTGGGGAAGAGATGGCAACAGGATGCACTATGGGAGAAGGCAAGCCGGCGGAAGCAGTATGAAGCTCTGGGTAACCTTGGGTCCTGGCATTCATGTGGATGTTACTTTGACATGTACCCCCAACCTAACATTGTTGCAGACCATGTATACCCCTTCATGGCAATGGTATTTTTTGATTGCAGTGGCCTCTTTCAGCAGGATAATGCACCTTGCCACGCAGTTCAAACTGTTTACTTGGCCTCCAAATTCCCCAGATCTCAATTTGATCGAGCATCTGTGGAATTTGGTGGAAAAACTGGTCCAAGCCATGGAGGCTCCACCTCGCAAACAGTATATGGAGACTTTTCTACACTCTTATAAGACTTCACTGGGTTCACATTACCACCACCCTGTTGGTTATCTTTGCTTCTCGATTCAACATGTTTTGGGCTGAGTCTCTGTAACGCTCAGTATTTACAGTCATGGCCAAAAGTTTTAAGAATGACACAAATATTGTTTTTAGCTCCCCAAACCTTAATCCCATGGAGAACTTGTGGTCAATCCTCAAGAGGCGGGTGGACAAACAAAAGCCCACAAATTCTGACAAACTCCAAGCATTGATTAGGCAAGAATGGGCGGCCATCAGTCAGTATGTGGCCCAGAAGTTGAGTGACAGCATGCCAGGGCGAATTGCAGAGGTCTTCAAAAAGAAGAGTCAACACTGCAAATATTGACTCTTTGAATAAACCTAATGTAATTGTCAAAAAAAGCCTTTGACACTTATGAAATGCTTGTAATTTTACTTCAGTATACCATAGCAACGTCTGACACAAAGGTCTAAAGTCACTGAAGCAGCAAACTTTGTGAAAACCAATACTTGTGTCATTCTCAAACCTTTTGGCCCTGAATGTATATGCATCTTTTGTATTAAACTTCAGTTCGGGATTACACCCTAAAGCACTGGTGCTGGTCTATTCTGTTTAGAACATATGTAAGATGGATTTTTATTATGGACCCTGTGCAGTGTAATGTTTGTTTTATTTTATGGCGGTATGAAAAATGTAATGGGAATGCAGTAGGAGAAGTGGCAATATGACATACCACCATATACACCTCACTTCGACCGCTGTGTATATATGGATTTGTATGTATACTTAAACATGTAACATACTGATTATTTACTACAATTTCCTCTTTGCAGTTATGCCATACTTCAGTTGCGCCATACAGAAGTGTGGATGTGCCCATCCCATGTAGAGCTGTGCTTATGTCACATAAGGAACAAGCCATGCACCTCCCCTCTAACACATTTGGCCTACTTGACTTCTGTAATAACGCATCTCCCCACCCTGAAGCAACATATTTTTTCCTCCTCTACCACCTGGTGCAATACATACACATCCTTCCCTTCATACCCTCTGAAGGAGCACACGGCGCTACACAATTCTTACCTGTCCTCCTGAGCAGCTGCTGCTACTTACTCTCTCACAAGACTAACCTCTACATCATTATAGAGACCTTCTGGCTGTTGAGATATTACAACAGGCTGAGACTTAAAGTTGTTTGAGTGATTACACTGGAGGAGCAGCAGGTGGCGCTGTTACTAGATCTGTTAATATGTTATCACTTTGTATTATAGAAATGTACTCTGTTGTACAGGAATGGTCTAGTAAAGTTGTTCAAGTAAGATATGTCATGTCTGTATGCTGATAAATAAACAGTTTTATATAAAAAATATTATTCCACAAAGAATTTCCCAGTGTGTGCCTATGGACCGTTTATGAAAGATGAGTTGATCTGCTAATACTGCCAGCCAATCAGAATGCAGCTTGTTTACTCTTATTCGCTACTAAAGTGATCTAATTGGTTAATGCTGGTTCTCCCTGCAGCAGAGGGATTGGTCCGCCACAGCTACAGTGAGAACCAGTACAGTCTCGAAATACAGACTTGGGATGTATAGGGAGTCCCAGGACTGAAATACCTCACTAATATTCCTGTCTTGGGTCTCCCTGTACCTGTTTTATTTCCCAAAGCCACAAAAAATGATCCGTTGTGTGCACCACTGTCTTAATGGAAGGAGCTGACCTGCTCTGTTCGCCCGATGTCTCTTTCTTAATTGCAAAAGAAAATATGGTGTAACCTTGTCTTTATTATCTATCTAAAAGACTTTATGTGAAAGACCCTATACTGTAAAGGGAAATTCCCTAATATATCCCAAAATAAACCTTTTATTAGCAGGTGTGTGTGCACTCCGTTCTGAAAACCCCTGCGTGACCGCCTTAAGTACTCCCCTACACCTCGGTTAAATAAACATTCTGGGTCTACTGTGTGGACATTGCTTTATTCCTATTTAATGAATGTTAATAAAAATAGGAATTGCAAAACAATGTGCGTCAAATACATCTCTACACGAACATCTCTAAGAACTGCAGGGGGGGGGTCGTCATCTCTCACCATTTTCTACACCCTGGAGAAGGTTAAATACAGTGTCTAGTGCCATGGATAATGCTGATTGGACAGCTGCTAGACATAGGACCCCCCCACACTCTGGTTCTGCCACTTTGGAGAGAAGGGCTGAGCCATAACATAAAAAATGAAACTGGTTCTTCTTTAATATACCCTAATTCCATATTTAATATTAAATATGATTACATATTCTTTATAGTTGTCTTTTAGCCTCTAGACTTCTATAAAATGTAGAACAAAGGTACCATTTAGTTGAACAGAGATTAAAGAGCAACAAAGTGAGGTGTAGCTATTAGGCTAATTTATGGTAATCATCACAGTGTGTTCACGGCTATATCTGTGCCACGTTTTATGTGCAGAGCTGTACTTTGTGCCAAAACTAATGTGCAGTCATATCTGGTGGCAAATAGACTTAACCACTGTGATGAGCTCTTGGGGATTACATCTGAGCCAGTGCTTCCAGCTCACAGCAGTGATCAGCATTGGCTGGTAGCACTATTCCTGCCATGCTCTGATCTGACAGGCGATCAGTGTTCAGTGGAGGGCAGGATAGCAGACCGCCATCTAGGCGATGCTGATAGCTGTACGGCCTGGAAGAGAGATGAGTGCGGAGCAGCGGGATTGAATCGGCAGCAAGCGCTGCCGAAAATCATTTGCTCAGTCACTCAAACCATCCACAGATGTGTTTCATGGGGTTTAACCTTTTCTGTGCCAGAGGTGTGGGAACATTTTCTCACTTAAAGTGACGGCAATCTTGCAAGATTTTTATATGCATCAGATTAAGCATGGTTTACATGAATGCATTGCTCAATACATTGGTATCTCATTTGAACAGAATTTCACATCCTGTATTTAGTTATGTCATGATTACATTATATATATATATATATATATATATATACTTTAAATCCTGTTTTCTCCTAATCATTTGTGTAACATGTTGAGCAAAATAAATCACCTGGCCATAACTAATTTAACCTTTATAACATGGAGTCCCTTTTGAGTAAACTTTTTTACCAAATTTGTGTGGCATTCGCCACAAGAATACCCACTGCTAATTCTAAACCCATTAACGCTAACAAGTCAGATGTTTACAAACAAGGAACCGCAATAGGAAGACCTAAAATTGTGATCTTAACCCCATACTGCTGCCCCCAACTCAAACTACACACTCTCTAGAGCAGACCTGGACAGCCAGTGACTCCAGGTTTTGCCAAACTAAGAGCCCCCCCCAAGCATGCTTTCCAGCTGATGGCTGTCAGGGCATTGCGGGATTTGTAGCTTCAGAGCATCGAGAGAGCCACAGGTTGTCCAAGTCTATATTCCAGGGAATCCAAAAGTGATTTTAAAGTATTTTTGTCTTTCTATAATGCAGACCTTACTGACTTCTCGGGTCAAAAGTAATACTTCTAACCAATGTCTACAAGAAAAAGCTGTAGGTGTCGAAACTGAGAACTCACACAAAAATAGACTGTGTTGAATATATGCAATGTATGTCTAGGTTTACATACTATGGCTCCCGGCAAGGTGGACAAAATAGGAGCATTGCAGAATGTTCACATGTTAAACAATCAGACAGGTCTCGCAGGCAGGTGGTGGTGTGGATTGCATTATAATGTGAATTTGTTACTTGGGTTGGTATTATTGGTGGAAAGGCTGTAATGGTAGGTGGTATGAATCATGTTTTGAAAGGTGAAATTTGCCTGTTGATAGAGTAACTACTTGGGGGTCTGGTATGGTACCTCTAGTGTTTATATGTGGAGAGGGGAGCCTGATATAGTGTACCCCCTCACCTTCATTCATACTATCCACAGCTGTGTGTTTTTGAATGGGGAAGCATGTCTCTTATGTGGAGGAGGGGTGGGGGGCAGCACTCAACTTATCTTTTAAAATAAGCTGTCCAGAGCTTGTGTCTACAGTGTTAATGTTAACACTGCAGTGAAGGGGGTCTGGCTGGTTTTGTGAAGGTTTACATACCTTCCAATTGTCTTGATTTAGGTGGGACAGTCTCCATTCTGGGTGGACAGTCTCAAAAGCCAGGATGTTGGTAGCTGTGCCCTGCACACAGTGGTGACCTGTGCTGCATACACCTGCTATTGGTGCATGCGGCATTGCAAGGGTATATTCTGGGGAGGAGGGTGGCGTGGCGGGCAGCTTAGCGCTCTGGGGCCTTATCTTGCGGTGTTGGGAAGTATAGATTTATTGGCCCTTTAAAGTCGGCTAAATAGCTAGATGTTTGACGTGCTTTGATAGCTGTAAATGTTTGTGCATGTTCATTTTCACTTCAGTATTTACACGTCCAGGCTGCCGTTACACGTCCAGGCTGCCGTTACACGTCCAGCCTGCCCTTACACGTCCGGCCTGCCGTTACACATTCACTCTCTTTATTTTCTGTGTACAGTATTCTGCTTCACATCACATAACCTCACTAGGCCTCCAATGCACCATCATTCACAATAATTGACTTTTTACCTAGGTGGTTTGATTTTCCTTTTGCACATGATTTGTGTTTCTAATGATGTGTGTACTGTTTGTCTGCAGTCTGTGCAGAGCTGTAGGCAGCAGGTCCATTCAATATGGATTTGTTTCTCGCTTACAAAAGAACTCCATAGCTGTATCAGGAGAATACAGGAGGCCAGATATTAAAGCTGTACAGTTCACGCTGCAGTCTTTCTAGCACCAACTAGAGGGAAAAGTCCCATCTCCTGTGGATCTTCATGTATGGCTCACTCGGAGCAGCTTAATCCTGGGTTAACCTTTCTACGCATGGGGTCTCCTCCTGGCGGTTTCGGCTGTAAGAATAAAATGTGTGTTTGATTGCAGCTGGTTAATCCTGATCATCTCCTGCTTATCTCATAGCCTGTAGCTCAGGACATCTCACACATAGACCCGACTCCCCCCAGACAGATGGGAGCCAGTTATATAACCTGCCAGTCTCTGCCTCACTACTCAGTCTGTCTCCGTTCTGTGCCAGTGACTCTCTCAGGGCCTTAAGAACTCTTGCCAACTTTGTGGACCATTTTATTAAAAGAGGAGACCCTTTGTTCTACTTACACGATCATTCTGCGTATAAATAGATACTGTGCAAGTTCAAAAGGCCTCCTGGTCTCCAAAATAATTAATAGTCCCAGTAAGTGTACCGAATTAAGGAGTATGTGTGAATTGGTGGTTGAGCGATGGTCATTTACCATGAACGTTGGATAATTTGTGTAGTTTATGTAACAGAGCTGTAATCAAGTTGTCCGTGTAACACTACTAGAGCATCCTAGTGTGACATGGCTATTTTGGTCTATCCTTTTTCTGTATAGTTTTTCTAACGGAATAACCAGACCCATCTGTACTGGCAAGACTTGTGCATCCTGGCAAAATTGGGCACACGCTGCTGTTGACCAGTTTCTAGCAGAATAATTATGTTAATTGGAGAATACCCTGCAGATGGCTACAGTGTATTCTTGGCTTCCAGTATAGTGCTATGTACTTGTCCCCTTTGTTTAGAGATTTGTTTGCTGGTTGCGTATTACGCTACATTAAATGCTTTTGTCTTCTTATCGAGAGCGGCCGCTGGTAGCACTGTATAAAGATGTGTGGTCTTTCAATGAAGCACCCACCCCAACGGAAGAAAAAGATAATCTCTTTTTTTAAACTTTTTTAAAAACAAATCGGACTGAATCAGTGGTGCCTTTCCACAGACCGCTTTGAAAGTCTGATGTAATCTATGGACGCCATCCAAGGAAAGAGGCACAACATTTATAATACAGTGGGAGACGTTTATCAAAACTGGTGCATAAATAACTGGGTAAGAAGTTGCTGTTAACCATAGCAATCGGTCCAATTTTATATATATCAATCTTGTATATTACATACACACACATCTCCAATATTTTCTCCTTCCCTACTTAACACAGAGCAAATATTAAACAATATTGTAATAATTGTTTGGATTATGGGTGTGCGAAGACAACGGATATGGAGGCCTATTTATGAAAGGTTTCCCCCCTGTAAAATCCCCGAAAACAACAGTTTTCGGGGATCAAACACTAATTTGCTATTTATGATAGCACCATCGCAGCAGATATCATAGATATCTGCTGCTTTGCATCTCCTATCGTTTTACTGAGCACTCCCCATAACAATGCATGGGGAGTGCTCAGTAACGCTATTTAACAATGAATGTAATTAACTTTTCAAACATGTTAATGTACGTCAGCTGAAGCTGGCGTACATTATCATTAATGAAAAGTTTCAGTGCTGTCAGCTCTGCTCCAAAGAGCAGAGCTGGACAGCGCATGTGTGGAGGGATCACATGATCCCTCCCTGTCACTCACCGCTCACTCTCTGCAACTATAGTTGCAGAGTGAGAGCAGAGATGTCTGTGCGCATGCCCGAGGGTTTCATTCAGCGCATGCGCACTGGAGTCAGAAGAGGAGCCCCGTTCATCGCATGCTGCTTCAGAACCGAAGAGGCAGTGGTAAATATGATTTACACTTCACAGGAACAGCAGTTTTTCGGAACTGCTGTTCCTGTGTTGCTTTTTTAATAAATATGAGAAATAGTTCAATCCTTATCAATGCGATAAGGATTGAAAACTATTTTTCATATTCTGCGAGTTTTGATAAATGTGCCCCATGGTGTCCTTCTCGTGTCTCATACAGACTACAATAAACATTTATATATAAGATGTATGTACTTTTTAAAATGCAAATATTTTAGATCTACTAGCAAAGTAAACAGCACTAATTTAAACATTTGCAGCAATAAAATTGCCATTTTAAAAATAAACGGTCCTTAGTGTATAATGAAGAAAGGTTAAATATTTGTCTTAAAGTTCAGTGACAGTTGTGTGTAATCATAAAATGATTGGCAATTCTTTTACGCATCATAACATGATGATGAGAAGTGTATGTTACCGGTCTGTGTGGGGTAGTACCGAGAGCCAGTAAGCCACCATACACTATTTGGAGTGAAAAAAACCAAAAACAAACTTAACTTGTATTTTTTTTTTCTAAAGCGCTAGTAAGGGAATCAAATATATATTTTTTTAACCTGACTATCAGGCCCCCTAAGCTGACAAGTATAATTGTGTGTTAAGAATAGAAATGAATTGTTCTAGATATTATTTCAATCTTCCCAAATCACAGGGCATAGCATCATATTTTTAAACCTTCAGAATGAGATTGAATCTGCCTTTATCATGTAGATGTGACTGGCAGGAAATTGAATCTGGAAAGGGAGTAAAGAGAATTGATTTAAAAAATGATCGTTCGTGGGGACCTGTACTTTAATCATTATATCTTACACATATATAGTCTTCACCCAAAATGGCTCAGGAGATGCACAGCTAAAAAAAAGCCATACAACACTAAAATATCCACTAGTACATAGAATGGAAAATATTATAACTGTAGGAGCCAAATATACACTTCTGTCAGCCAGCACAGCAGACTATACAGATCTATACATCTGACCCAAAATGGACGGTTAAATAGGAACGAGGCATGGTGATTTGGGTCCAGAAGTTACTAGTCCGATATCTAAAGTACCTTCTTCTACTTGGAGCATTATATGGAGTTGTTGAGTCTTTTTATATATAGAGTTTTTATTGTGGACCTACATAGGATCACAGTTTGCAAACCCATCCTGTAGATAATTTCTGTGCGATGAGGGAGGGGTGTTATCTATGAGCAATATCTGTGTATTTGAGGGTTCTGGCAATCTAGTCTGTATAAAGGGTGCTCTCTATGTAAAGTTGAGGTTATCTTTGTGCACTGGGGAATTTCTGTGCAATGGGGGATTTCTAGCTGCCTTATACTGTGTTTGTGAATGGGGTCTGGGTAAGATAGGGGTCCCCAGACTTTGCCACACGACACAAGGGTCTCTAACTACACATCTGTAGCTTTTGTGACCTCACTAGTATAGTCCATCGGTGTGTGTATAGGAGTACTTTCTGGCTTGGATTTCCACCTGCCTATTGTGAAGATTTCAGTCCTTCTGCACCTCCTTATAATGACATTTAAACAAGATGGACTGTTGTCTGCTTCTGTTGTAGTGCTCAGAATTTTTCTACTTTTTTTTTTTTTTTAAATGACCTCTTTTAGAAGGAAATACTTGAATCCAGATTACAGTAGGTCTGACCACAGTTGTATGAAAAGGAAATGTCTTCACCACCCCAACAGTTGTCTTCATGTCTTTTCCACCACGTCAGTGGCTAACGTGACTCATCAAGTATGTAAGGCCACTTGATATGAGGGCTTCCTGGTGTGATTCGCTGGGAGCGGAAGTGAGTAGGTTGTGAACTAGACGAGAATGGTTATAGTGGATGAGCTATAAGAACAGAACGTATTTAGCTGTTGACCAAGAATCCCAATTCCTGCTCGGTATCATGCCGTAATGCCCTTATAAGACTAAACATACTAGTAGGACATGTTGGAAAGAACATACTATGCATACCGTGCTTATCTGGAAGGAATTCCATCCTAATGGTGACAGCTTAACATGATTGATCTTGGAAATCGTCTTCTTGTGAGCAATGTGATTGTATGATGTAAAAGTCCATGAAAGGAATCTTCATCGTATAATTTGGTGAGCTGCCCATTGAGCAGTGTATGAAGGCAGCACTAATCTCCCTTCAAATATATTTGATATCTTTTTCACTCTAGGTCTGCATTAAATGTTTATACTTGCCCACTCTACTGCTTTACTACTTACTTCTGTAAGTAAATGTATACGCATGGTCGTATAGAGTTATGTGATACAGCCCTCCGCTTTGTGGCTGAGACAGACTAATCGGAGATATCAGATGTGAACCTAAATATACTGCGCTTTAAATGCAAAAAGCCGTGAAAGTCTTTTGCCGGCTTTTCCACCGGCATTTTCGCCATTTGTCGCTTGTTAGACCCTCTATTCTGTATATTTGATGTCATTTTGACTTACTGTTTATAATCTTTTAGGTTGTATAGCTAATTTCTATTGAAAAGTATTTTAAAATGCAACAGATACAACATTGTCCTGTTGTGATGGAGATTGTATTGGGCTCACGGCTGTGTATACTGTACTTTGTATCGGACTATGTAAAGTGTTTTCAGATCTTTTATATGCATTAGAGCCTTTACTATCCATGTCTCCCTTTTTTCTCGTAAACTCCAGAAACTAATTACATCCTTCTTTTAGGCAGGTCTCATTGTAAATGGTTAGACCCACTGGGATGGAGGGTTAGACCCACTGGGATGGAGGGTTAGACCCACTGGGATGGAGGGTTAGACCCACTGGGATATTTTAACACATCGTTGCCACTTGTTAATTTTCAGGTACAGTCCTATGTCTTAAAAAAAAAAAAAATAATAAATAAATACATCCCTGTTTTTTAATATTAACCAGCTGTTGTTCTATATGCAATTCTCAATATGCATATTATAGATTATGCTCTATTTAAATGAAATACAATTAAATAATTTCACACCATACATCCCATGTAAACGGCTTAAAGTCCATTGAGTAAATTCGTCCAACCATTATCAAAGTTTCTCTGGAAATTGTGTTTAAAATCTTGTCGGCTAACGTGTGTCCCCCTAGCGGTCTATTACATACACGTGACATGCACTAATTCCCTCCACATACAGGAGGCATACGTTTTGTAGACTAAACCAATATTCATGAGAATATAACCTCCGCTTCCTTTATGTTATTATTGCAGGCTCTTCTTTAACCCCTTAATGACTTGCGTTTTTTTTATACCTGTTTGTTGAGTACACATTTCACGTTTTTGCTATGTGCAGGTAAAATGGAGAATAATTAGTACCTTTTTTTGTATCCTACTTAATTTTTTTTGTCTATTTTAAGGCAGTTTTCTATAGGGAGAATATTGCACTAAATTATATTCATATTAAAAATATTCTACAAACAAAAACTGTGAAGTTTAAAAGAAAAAATTGCCATGATTCTTCCACAGTAATTATCACTCTCTGTGAGTGATATGTACAGCAAATGTGTGGCCAGGTTACTGATCACTTTACGTTGTAAAGAATTAAGGGCCAGGAGCAGTGATGATTTTTTTTTTTTTTTTAACCAGGGGAGACCTTGAGCAGACAACAGACTCCAATAGGTCCTCTCCTGTTTCACACCCAGCAGGGTGTTTTATAAATTTAGTATACCTGTGTGCAAGAGTAGTGCCTGGGACCCCTTCGCCCATATGTGACATGGTGAGAATGGAGAAGGTTTATGTAACAAAAACCCTCCTCACTCTGCCCTTGTCTCACACAGTCCTCATCCTCATCATCAGCTATTTATATAGCGCCACTAATTCCGCAGCGCTGTACAGAGAACTCGCATCAGTCCCTGCCCCATTGGAGCTTACAGTCTAAATTCCCTAACATACACACACAGACCGAGAGAGAATAAGGTCAATTTAATTCCAGCCAAATTACTTACTAGTATGTTTTTTGGGTTTTTTTGGAGTGTGAGAGGAAACCGGAGCACCCAGAGGAAACCCACGCGAACATGGGGAGAACATACAAACCTCACACAGATAAGGCCCTGGTCAGGAAACAAACTCCTGATCCCAGTGGTGTAAGGCAGAAGTTCTAACCACTAAGCCACCATGCTGCCCGACCCCTTGTAATTTGTGATCCAAGAAGATTCCTATTTGCTGCAGTGTCCAGTAGAGGATGGCACTCGTCTTTCCCAGCAACTCCCTCCTCTGCAGCTGGGAAGAAACTCTGCCAGTGACTCCCACTGATGACGTCATTGGACACTGCACACACTGCCAGCATCATGGAACAATGGTGTCAGTTGTGTAGTGTAGCGTCGCACTCCGATTCTTCCGCCACCAGAAAGTGCAGCAGTGTACGGGTGTCTGGCAGGTGTGGATTGGGTACCTCCTGAATATCCCTGCAGTTGGTACAAAGTAGTGACTGTGCGGGACAGTTCCCTAAAATCGTGACTGCCCCACCAGTATGGGGCAAACTGTTCTGCTCTCTCCTAACTGTTCTTGCAGCTTTCACTACCTGCTACTGGTGTCTTAAGCTCAGTTGCTGCTTGGCTGGATCCTGGAATGTTGGGTCCCTGTTTGGAAAAAGGACAGGTACAGGTCACTTCCTGGAAAGCCGAGCTACAAGTGGACACTCTAAGCCTCTGTACAATAAATTGGCCTCCTTACCCCTAATTAGCCCCGTCATTAAATGATTGTCCCCACATTTAATACAGAGACCCTACATTATATCATTAGCAGTTACATTAGCCCCCATCAACCCCACATTTAATAAAGAAGCCCTATATTAAATGAATAGCCCCACCTGTTGATACATTGCAGGAATTGCCCTCAAAGAATTTAAGTTGGGCCTAGTACAAGGGAGGGTTCTGTTTTGGGCTAATATTGGGGTTACTAGACAGAGGGTGAAGTAGAGCTTCTGGTTCAGTATCACATTCCAGCTCCTTATCTTAGTGCGGTGTAGCAGCTTGCTTGTTGCTGCTCTTGGCTGTGTAATCAATGCCTTTGTCTGATTCCATCAGCTGGTCTATCCATTATCTGCAAAGCGTCTGACAGCCGCTGGTAAGACTGGGGACCAAACCGAGCTTTAGGCAAACAGATGCTGTAAGAGCAAGCTGGACACGGAATTAATGTGGGATGTAATAACTGTACTATTGGTGTATCTATGTAACCTGTGGTGACTTCTGTAAGCTCAGTGTCTGTTTTAAAGTAAAACTAGTACACTTTACAGCAGGCCTGTCCAACCTGCAGCCCTCCAGATGTTGTGAAACTACAAGTCCCAGCATGCCCTTCCAGCTATCAACAGGTTGTCTACTGGCAAAGCATGCTGGGGCTTGTAGTTTCACAACACCTGGAGGGCCGCAGGTTGGACAGGCCTGCTTTACAGTATGTATGCATTTATTGTACAGGTCTGTACAATGGAAACAAAATAATGTGAGCAGATGTTATTACAGTCACGCCTACTTGCATGGCACTGTGATAACTCATTGTAATATATGACAGTGACACTATTTGGAGTTGACCAGTGAATATTTACTTTGTTTAAGTGGCATCAAAATTATACTTTAACATGTAGTATAGTATATATCCATATATATATATATATATATCTCTATAACTGTCTGTTATAGATATAGGAATATATCTGCATATAGTATAATTTGCCACCACTTACCCAGAATACATCAATAAAAGCCTCATATGTTCTCAAAGTCCCATATAGCTAAATAGGCTGGCTGGTTTATACGTACAACCGGTAAGATGCACTATCCGGTCTATTTATTATAGGGTAAAATACCCCATCTCCTTTTGGCCTGTACATCAAGAGGTCACTGCAGGCAATTGGAAAAGTCTCGTCTGTATAACAAGGATCTTGGGATGGTAATAGCAGTTAGAAAATCAATTAAAACATTATTCTTAAAATAAAGCAATTTTTTTTTCAGTGGCTAATATTTTTAAAAATATTTGTTCTATATTTTTAAACTTTTTTTTTTGCTTTTTGTTTTTTTGTTCACGAAGTGGAACTGAAAACCCAAACCTGAGTAGCTGGGTCACACATGTGCATAGCCCATGAGACTGGCCCCTAGATTATAATAATAAATTATGATTGGGCTGATTTTTCATTACCACTTATCACGCCGATAGGCGATATTCTATCGTCAGATCTTAATAAATAGTCCCCTATGTACTTCCTTGTTGATATAGTATCATTTCTTTCCTGTTCTATAGGCAATCCCTGCTCTGTGATGGTACCATCTAGACCTGGTATTTATCTGCTCGGCTGGGAATATAGTGGTACAAACAGATTTTTAGCTGTCTCAAGGTTAGATTATTGCAGAGCAAGGTGACCAGCATGTTGTCAACCCTCACACATTGCAGAATAAAATTAGTCTTATTAGACCAGAGTCGGTCCCTAGGGGAAGAGGGAAGTTCAAGGTTGTCTCTTGGAGAAAGTGATTTGTCTAAGATGCAAAGTTATCCATGATTACACCTAAAGCTGGCCTAGGATTGCCGTGTCTGTACTCTGTCTCTGTCGTCTGCACTGCCCATGATTGTGTTTCCACAGCACATACAGAATTAATCTGTTTGGCAGCTTCTTTCCTTGTGAACAAGAAGTTTCATAATTGCGCATCATGTGTCTGATTAGGCAACTAATATGTACTATTATCATTCAATAATACAGTCTTAAATAGTGGGTTCATTAAATGTAAAGGAAACGTTTGTTCTCGGTTTTATTGGTTGGAATTACTGTCTGTATTAGAGACCTGCACAGGAGTCTCAGGCGGTGGTCTCGCCTGCTTTATTCAAAGGGGTCTCGGCTATAGACAGCAGCAGCTTATCAGTAATAAATACAATTACTGTATGTTTGTGTATTGAGAAGAGCTTCAGAGAAGTACAGCTCTACATGTATGCAAAAAGGATTACATTATGACTTATGGAAATGTTATCTATAGGAAAAAATCATTGTCCATCCTTTAATTCTATATCTGTCTCTCACTTTGTTTCTCTCTCTCTCTCTCTGCCAGTCTTTCTCACTCACTGTCTATTTCACTGTCAGTCATTCTCACTTTCTTTTTTTTGCCATGTGTCTCTCACCCCTCTCTTTTGCCTCGTGCATGTCTCTCTCCCCCTCTCTTTTGCCCCGTGTGTCCCTCTCTTTTTTTTTTGCCCCGTGTGTCCCTCTCTTTTTTTTTTGCCTCGTGTGTCTCTCTCCCCCTCTCTCTTTTTGCCTCGTGTCCCTCTCCCCCTCTCTCTTTTGCCTCGTGCGTCTCTCTCCCCTCTCTCTTTTGCCTCGTGCGGCTCTCTCCCCCTCTCTCTTTTGCCTCGTGCGGCTCTCCCCCTCTCTCTCTTTTTGCCTCGTGCGTCTCTCTCCCCCTCTCTCTCTTTTTGCCTCATGCGTCTCTCTCCCCCTCTCTCTTTTTGCCTCGTGCGTCTCTCTCTCCCCCTCTCTCTCTTTTTGCCTCGTGCGTCTCTCTCTCCCCCTCTCTCTCTTTTTGCCTCGTGCTTCTCTCTCTCCCCCTCTCTCTTTTGCCTCGTGCTTCTCTCTCTCCCCCTCTCTCTTTTGCCTCGCGCGTCTCTCTCTCCCTCCTCTCTCTTTTGCCTCGCGCGTCTCTCTCTCCCTCCTCTCTCTTTTGCCTCGCGCGTCTCTCTCCCTCCTCTCTCTTTTGCCTCGCGCGTCTCTCTCTACCCCCTCTCTCTTTTGCCTCGCGCGTCTCTCTCTACCCCCTCTCTCTTTTGCCTCGCGCGTCTCTCTCTACCCCCTCTCTCTTTTGCCTCGCGCGTCTCTCTCTACCCCCTCTCTCTTTTGCCTCGCGCGTCTCTCTCTACCCCCTTTCTCTTTTGCCTCGCGCGTCTCTCTCTACCCCCTCTCTCTTTTGCCTCGCGCGTCTCTCTCTACCCCCTCTCTCTTTTGCCTGGCGCGTCTCTCTCTACCCCCTCTCTCTTTTGCCTCGCGCGTCTCTCTCTCTACCCCCTCTCTCTTTTGCCTCGCGCGTCTCTCTCTCTACCCCCTCTCTCTTTTGCCTCGCGCGTCTCTCTCTCTACCCCCTCTCTTTTGCCTCGCGCGTCTCTCTCTACCCCCTCTCTCTTTTGCCTCGCGCGTCTCTCTCTCTACCCCCTCTCTCTTTTGCCTCGCGCGTCTCTCTCTACCCCCTCTCTCTTTTGCCTCACGCGTCTCTTTATTTCTTTCATCCTCTCTGCAACCTACCCGCACTTTGAGCTCTTTGTCTCTGTTTCACTCTTGCTCTCTCACTCTCCCTGTTGTCTCCTTTCCGCCTCCCTGTATACTTCCAGCACCTTGTGGACACCTCACTGAGAGGAGAGAACAGGCATCCTATAGAACACTGAGGAGCACCATGGCAATATTAATAAATATAAAATATGATCATTAATTGGTTTTTAAATATATAAAAGGTCTCAACCTCAATATCTGTGTTCTGTATAATGGAGTAAATATTGGTTCCATTAATAATTGCAGTGTTAATTATGTCTGCACAGATTGTGCTGGGTTCACAGCCACCTAATCAAAGTGTCATCACATTTACTGGCAGGTTACAGTCGGGGGACTTGGTGTCACAAGGTGTTTAATCAGGAGCTTCCCGGGATCTTGCAGTGGTGGTGTCTGTTTCCTGCACAGACAGTCTGGTAACTGATAAAGAAATGCAGGTGGTAAAATATTGTGACATTTTGATGGCTTTAGGGACAACATTTTCCAGTCTGTTTACCAGCTCCTATAGGGTTCGGGACCAGTTGTTTGAGTGTAATGATGGCACTATATTCAGTGCATGCAAAGTTAATGTATCATCATCATCGTCGCCATTTATTTATATAGCGCCACTAATTCCACAACGCTGTAAAGAGAACTCACTCACATCTGTCAGTGCCCATTGGAGCTTACAGTCTAAATTCCCTAACATACACACACAAAGAGACACAGACAGAGACACAGACTAGGGTCCATTTGATAGCAGCCAATTAACCTACCAGTATGTTTTTGACGTGTGGGAGGAAACCGGAGCACCCGGAGGAAACCCATGCAAACACGGGGAGAACATACAAACTCCACACAGATAAGACCATGGTCGGGAATTGAACTCATGACCCCAGTGCTGTAAGGCAGAAGTGCTAACCACTGAGCCACCGTTCTGCCCAATGTATAAATGTCTAATAGAATATTTCTGTTCCTGTTGATGGTTCTGAGCCCAGCTAGTCATTGGCACATTATAGTACTTTTCTCCTCTTGATAGAAGCATAGAGCAATGGTGTAAGAACTCATACTGGCTCAATTCCCTATTGTCCAATGCACTGTGCGTAGGCTAGACTTCTCTTCCCTGTATCCTAAATAAAAGGCACATAATTAGAATAATATGGTTCTGCGGATTATCCAGCCTACCAATTATATTGCTCAGTAATCCAGCATACTAAACAGCCTCAGAACACTCCTTAACCATCTATGGTATATTACCACCAGGTATTGAATCCAGTGCTCTGGATACAGGAGCAATTACTACTACCTGCACATTTATTGAATAACATACATGGTGCCCTGTTTGTACTACAGCTGCAGGTCACTGGTAGAGAAACGGTCTTTGCCTACTACAGCTCCTGTCCCGGTAAGGGGACTGTGGCCTGTGCCTCAGCGCATGCGTCAGCTGTGAGACTTGGGCTTTCTGTTCAAGTTCCAGAATTTAAAAGAACAAAACAAAACAAAAAACAGAACAAAAAACAAAAGTAAAAATAAATTTAAAAACAAAGCATTTTTTTTCCATTGCTGCCCCCTGAGATGGTGGATTGAGATAATCGGAGGACAGTACATGTACTGGAGAGCCACTGGTTGGCCAAATCTGCCTACTTACCTTCATTGTTTGTGATGTAAATGAATGAGTTAGAATTGTTTATCAGAGGCTTCTTGAAAACGGATTTTGAGTTGTAATTAAAAGCTAAACGTAGTTGGATTGTCCACAGTAGGGCTTGGTTGCTGGCTGCAGTACATTTTCCGTGTGGTATCGCTGGATTGGAAGCAGTTCAAAGTGTATTTGGAGATATGAAGGTTCTCTGTGCTAGATTAAGCATAATACGGCTCGGATGGCTCTTCAAACAGTTTGTAGAGGAGCGCAGCCAATGGATCCATAATTAAAGCACAAGGATCCTAAGGCTAGGCTTCTTCCAGCTTACAGTGTCATGTGCAGTAATTATTGGAAAGCTGAGCTATTACAGCTTCTGTCACTCAATTTCGTTTTTTGGTGTGATTTACTGCAGAGGTGTCTTATCTGGAAGATCCTATATTCACCATGTTACATATGTATGCTGTTGTAGAGCATTTTAAAGCACACTGCATAGCTACAGAATATAAACCTGCTTTACTTGACTTTTCAATTTGGTTGGAATAGGTTTTATGGAAGTTTGTCGAGTGGGATCACAACCTCAAGTCTATGAATGGAAAAGTCAAACCCCATAACCCTTATCTACTGAACTGATTAGCTCCATTGTGCAACTCACTGGTTGTCCTTGTCCCCAGCAGCCCAGCTTCACACGTACTGATGTCCACACCTCTAGCAGCTGGGGAGGGATCCAACTATGGTCCTGTCAGTCTCATGTAGAGCTCTTCCAAGCAATTAATATTTGTCCCCCATGGGGCATTAGACCAAAGGGGTGTCAAGAGAGCGAAGACGGTTTTGTAAAGATTGACTGCCAGGAAGAAGAGGGAGTCAACTACGAGCAATTGAGGTCTTAGTTTGGCTGGATACATTTTGGGGATGCCAAGTAGATTCGCTTGCCTAATGCACCCTAACCTATTGTCAGCTTCAATTCCTATTGGCTTATGTGCAGATCCCTATCTCTAGCCATAATGAGAGGGTCGGGTTAAAGTGAAGCGGTCACTCAGGTAAAAACCTTGGCATCCAATTATCTAGTCTCTTCCAGGGGTTATCATCACAGCAGGGCAATGATTCCTTTTTTTTTCAACCCTTGATCAACTCCTCTCTTGTCTCAAAATATCTCCCAACTCGGCAACTCCGTTCTGCACAAGATCTGCGTCTCTCATCCACCCTCATTACATCCTCCCATTCCCGGTTACAGGACTTTTTTTCGGGCTGCACCCACTCTATGGAATTCTCAGCTTCTCACAATAAGACTCTCCTCTGGTCTACAAACTTGCAAGCGTTCTCTGAAAACCCACCTCTTCAGACAAGCTTATAATATTCCTCAACCACCCTCTTAACCTCACTACATCACCCTATTACCACCCGTTACACAGTTTTACACAAGACAAATAGCCCTTGACCAACATTGTTGTGTGACAGGATCATTTAGCTTATGGGTCACTTTTACCTTTGCAGTCTGGCTGGGCCAAAATGCAAAATGAAGACTTAACCTCATGTGTCCTCCCATTGTCCCATAGATTGTAAGCTTGCGAGCAGGGCCTACTCACCTCTTTGTCTGTTTACCCAGTTTGTTTATTAGTTTACTATGTTTGTCCCCAATTGTAAAGTGCTACGGAATATGTTGACGCTATACAAATAAATGTTGATGATAATGATGAACTGATGTGAAACATAAAATTTGTGTGACCCACAGGCATAAATTATGTATAGGAGTTATTATATTTTATTTGTCTAGAAAACGCTGAGAATTGATAAATCTAAAACGCAGCCTCCATGGCCAGTGTGCCATAAGGCACTAGGATCAGTCCTTAGGATACCATGTAGTGGTTTATGGTCCATATGCAGTTTCTCCTAACCAATATACAATGCTATTCCCATGGCAGTGTCCAGCGCAGCTCCAACTCACGTTCATACCATGTAATCCCAAGACCAACAATAATTGCCTCCGTCAACCTCCGATGGACCAAACCGCTTCCTGGGTGCAAGAGAGAAGCAAATTACAAGAAGCCAGAGCAAATATTATTAAATATGGTTGCTGTTCCGTCAGTGCCAGCACAGCTTTCTTGTAGTTGACTGATCTCCTCACACCCAGTCTCACTGAGCCTCTATAGCTCACAATTGTAAGATTGCTCCTTACTTTTTAGAGGTTTCCGCACCACTCATGTTAACAGACCACCTGGGATCCATATTCTGCTTGCTGGCTCCCTTGACTATAAGCAGCTGTCTACTTTGTCTCTTTCCTAGTGATAGTGACATGAAAACACCAACCCAAAGGTTCATCCCAGTTGGGTACTGATGTCATATATTCTAATGACCATCAGGAGCCCTCAGTCCTGGATGTAACATCTGTCTAGGCTGCAGGAATAGGTCACAATTGGGAAGGGTGTACTTAGAAAGGGTTAAGCTGCAGCAGGAACTTTGCAAACCAAAGCTTCTCTGCAAAAGTGGCCCCTTTTCAGAAAAAAAAAAACAAGTGAGATGCTTGAAAAATAACTTTTTTGTTTTCTACAACACTGCAAAGGGGGTTTTAGCTGACAGCTGTATGTGGCAATTAAATGAATTTTTTTTTTTTTTTTTTTTAATCTGCGACTTTTATGTGCCACTTAAATTCACACTCAATATCCCTCTAAGAGTCTCTTTTGTATGTAACCAAAAGAATATTAGTGGTTGTCTCAGATATTCCCATGTGTTGTGTAAGAATCTCCCTCTACCGTAGATTCGGAATTGTAAATCCTGCTTGGGTTGGGGGGGGGGGGGGGGGATTCCCTTCCTGTGGATACAAATGCTAGGGCTATATCCCCACAGAGTATGTATTTGTATGTAGAGGCTGGGTCAGAGGATTAGGGGGCCTAATTCTCTCAGCAGAGGAGAACAAGCCTGGCTCATTCAGCAAACCAGCCAGGAAAGATATAGGCGGTACTCACCATGATCACGTTTATCAGTAACTCTGGATGTTCAGAGACTGTATCGAGGGTTTTGGCTCTTATAATGCATTAGGTGGCTGGCACAAAGCACTCCGATGTGGAGTAGAAAAGGACAATGAACATTATTTGTGCAGATTGTTGGACGCCTACGCGATGGAACACGCAGCTGTGGAGCACAACTATTGTATACAAGAGACCTGTGCACTTAGATATTGTCTTCAATTCTATTCAAACATGGTGGGCTGCGTAATAGTCGCTGTGTGCGGTTACGTTTTAGAGCTACTTATAGTATGAGGATTATAGAGAGAGACGGAAGCATAGGTTTATTTTTTTGATTGCGGCATTCCTGGGGTTAAATGACTAGAACTGAGGTCACTGTGTGTCACCCAGGTATTGTGGTTCAGTTCACAACAAAGTGACAAGCTGGATCCTACAAATGATAATATGCATGGCCCCTTGCATATTAGTTGACTGACTGCGGTTTCCATGGAGAGCGAGTCCTTGTTGGGACATTAATAACCCACTGCTTTGTACTCTGTTTGTCTACCATGACCCCAGTGACTCCCTGTTTACTCAGTCGCCCCTCACATTTGCATGCAGTTTTGGTGCTCGCTGCAGCAAAGGTGATTTGTATTCTAATGGCGACCGTTGTCTTGGCAACCTGCAGGAGCCCTGAAAACTCATGTAAAAGGGAAGTTTTCTGCAGACGTTCCTTGCCGATCCCAAGACAGAACGAGAAATCACGCTCAGTGTCGTGGCCCTTGTGCTCTTCCTAAAGCACCTAGAGGTTGGCATAGGCCATCTCCCTGTCCTGGCTTCCCTTTATGCATGCTCACTGCCCTCTAATCCCTGCCATTCTGAAGGCTTTGCACATTATTAAAATTTAATCCTCCTGTTCCGCAACGTGCTGATTCAGGAGTCTAGAGTGTATTTGTGCATTCTGTTGAGTTACAATAATAGCCACACATCGATCTCCTAATGATGGACTCTTCTTGTTTTATACTTGAATTGTATGGAGCACACGAACACCCTGATTCTGGTAATATCAATCTGGCATTTCATGATTTACGACCATTTCATAACTTCAACAATATAGATTTTGCTGTTATTGTAATCGATATTTCTTCAAAACAGCAGCAAGGTAGGATCTGTGTGTTGTATTACATGGTAAGAAGCAATTGATCTACATTCTGTAAAGGGTAGATCAACCCTTCTCTGACTTCTTTCCTAAAGGTCATGTCCAGCCATTTAGTTAGTCTTATATTCCAGATCAATTTTCTGCTGTCTGCAGTCTCTCCTCTAAGTGTTTGTCCTCTTGTAGAATTTCTCTAATACATCATCATCACCATTTATTTATATAGCGCCACTAATTCCGCAGCGCTGTACAGAGAACTCATTCACATCAGTCCCTGCCCCATTGGGGCTTACAGTCTAAATTCCCTAATAGACAGACAGGGAGAGACTAGGGTCAATTTTGTTAGCAGCCAATTAACCTACTAGTATGTTTTTGGAGTGTGGGAGGAAACCGGAGCAGCCGGAGGAAACCCACACAAACACGGGAGAACATACAAACTCCACACAGATAAGGCCATGGTCGGGAATTGAACTCATGACCTCAGCGCGGTGAGGCAGAAGTGCTAACCACTTAGCCATCGTAATACAAAGTATGTTTACTGCTCCACGAGTCTGTGACAAATACACTAATATGCCTACGTTCCAAGGTGGTCATGAGGTAGGAATATGGTAGAAGGGTAACACCGTACTAAATAATGGGTGTGTCTTAATGGTTAGGGGTGTGGTTTATACAGCAGAGGTGTGGCCAGTGTACAAAGCAGACCTAATTCCCCGATATTTAATGTGCCCATAATTTGCCCAGTGTGTGAATATAGTACCCATTTCTTGGTGGCCCAGTGTATAATACGGGAGCCCATTCTCTGGTGATTCAGTGTGGCCAAATATTACCCAGTCCAGTGGCCGAGTCACTTACCTCCATCCATGCACCCTTTAGTGCTCCACTACCGCTCCTGCACCGAGCCCCAGCTGAGCGAAGTTCAGTACAGGACATGAAACTGATTGTGATCAATAGAACAAGCTCATAGCAAGCTGCTTCCTCTTGTCACTGAGCCCCATTGTTCGACTTTGTACCTGTTCATGAATCTTACACGTGGTTCAGCATTTTTAGGTCCTTGACACTGCCATCAATGAATATTCACATGGAGAACCTGCGACGTAATTGTCCAGTACAGATCTCTCTACCACCTGGGCTGATGTAGATTCCTCTGGATTGAGCCATTTCTTGTCCAGATGGAGAAGTTCAGATATTTGTGAGCGAGTTGGCTCTTCTATTATGCACACTTTGAGGTTGGATGGCTGTCAGGACTCCCAACTTGGCCAGTATATTGCTTTAGAGTTTAGGATAATATTTGATGTTCTGCTCAGGCAGATCAAAGTAGGTTTTCTGGCCTGTCAAATTGGGAGCGACTGCCTCTCAACGATAGTCAAGTAGTCTTCAACATCATTGGTTGGTGTTCTTTTGGTAAGACGCTTGTACCTCCTTACATACTGAGGTAGTGATCACCTGTGTCACAGGTGAGCTTGTTGCCAATGTCTATGTCTTTAGCCAAGTAGCGTTTGCTGCATTTGAAAGACTGTATGTGAGGGAACCAGTAACCTAAGTAGTCACACCAATAAGCCGGGAGCCAAAACACCTGTACTGGAGTGAAAGGCTCCAAACCTTCCATGTGCTCCAAGTAGCAGGGCCCATACCACAGCGCTAAAAAAAAAAAAAGTCAACGTACTTTATATAGCAAATACAAATTGTGTAGATAAAGGAATAAAACAGTAATTTTCTTTGAATCTGGCCTACCGCCTCATCGTAAAAAAATCATATATGCTATATTATACACTATTTTGTAGGCCAATCGGAGAGCAGCTCTAGGATGGCAAGTCAATCGTCAGGTCCTGCAGACACGCACCAGCCAATGATATTGGCTTCACCACATGTCTGCAAACTTCTAGCGATCCCTGTCCCATCGCTGCTCTGTATTCTGTCTGTGGCTGCTGTGATTGATCTGAACAGCCACCAGAGTTTGTTGCTGTCTAAACATGGGGGCATAGGTGGGTTCTGGGTAAAACGACCGCCCAAACTATGTCTTCACCTTGTATTTTTCTTCTAATAAAGAAATTACAACTCAACTGCTGGAATCTACAGAAATAAATATAAATGAGTGAAAACCTGTTCACTTATTTAATTAATCTATGTGCACAAGGAGTCTGAATTACACGAGGGACTAAACTGTGAAGTGATCTTGGATCAGCCGGTGTATGGCTGGATTTAACCATTTTTAATTGAAAAATCGAGCAGGAACGTCAAAAATAATGTAAGCTAAACCAAAAGATATTTCATATATGAGAAAAATGTGTGCGTGGGACAACCATAAGTAACTGTCTTTTTTACTGAACGTGATCAAAATCCCCAATATTTATTATTTTGATTTATTCCACATGTACAAATCTTTTAATTAAAAGACCTATAATGTTGACTACATACAGTTTTGCCTTGCAATGCAGTCAAATGTAATATATTTTAATTATCTGTGTGTGTGACATGCAAAACATTTAATCAAAACTTTCAGAACTGTGATCGTCCAAGTTTGACAAATTGATTTTGAAAACCCTTCTATCACTATGGGGCACATTTATCATTTTATCGGGGAAAGTGAGAAATACTTATCAATCCTTATCGCATGGATAAGGATTGATGTATTTCTCAAATTTATGAAAAATGGATCACAGAAACAGCAGTTCCGAAAAACTGCTGTTTCTGTGTTAAAAAAAACTATACTCACCACTGCCTCTCTTCGGTCGCGCTGTCTCCGAATCTCCTCCTCTTCGGGGTACTTTCTCTTCTTCATGCTACTGCGCATGTGCCGTCCGGAGAGCTTGAGGCTGTGACAGGGAGGGATCACAAGATCACTCCCTGCGCATGCGCTGTCCAGCTCTGCTCTCCGGAGCAGAGGTGGACATATCGAAGAATAGAAGTTTTACCAGCATTTCCTATGATGTACGTCAGCTTCAGCTCAGCTGGCGTACATTAACACAACAAGTTCCCGAAAAAAAGATTTTTTCGGGACTTGTTAGATTGCGGCCAGGAGCAGTCACCATTCTGTTGAATGGTGACTGCTCGCAAAAACGATCAGGAGTGCAAAGCAGCAGATATCCATGATATCTGCTGCGATGCACCTTTAATAAATTTGCGGAGAGCACATCATGGCCTAATTTACACGGTAAGTGCACGATAGTGCACTACCATGCTTTCTTAAATATACCCCTATGTGTGTGTGTGTGTAGGCAGATTGAGGGATCATAATTAAGTGACCTCCTTTCTGCACATGCTCAGTATATCATATTGAGATCATTCTATGCGAGTACAAATTACTCAATCTAGAGATTGATTGATTGAAAAAGATCTATAGATTAAAATTCTGAAAATCACTGTGGGTACCCACACAGGCAATGATTTACATATTGTAATTTAATTATTGAGTTAAAAAAATGTCTTCTCATTGAACATTTATACACACACCATCAAAATGATCGAATTTGGTTGATCAATATTATTTTGTATTATATTGCGTCATTTTAGATCATTTGCTGTACTCATAGCAGCAATTGTAAGATCTCGTCCAATATTATTGCAACGCAAGTAAAAATCGTTGCACGTATGGGCACCATCAGCGTTTTTAGGTATACAAAGATATTATTTTACATTCTGGATCAACATATTTAGAATTTATGGAAGGTTGAACTTGATGGAGCTTTGTCTTTTCTTCACCCTTACTAACTATGCATCCTAGGTAGAAGGGAAGAGAGGGTATATTTAACAGGTTAAATAAATTTTTATAGCTGGCTTTAGGGCAGA